>NW_026930346.1:0-4200 GCF_032062105.1 Saccostrea cuccullata
GTTATAGGGGGTGTCCGTCCGTCCGTCCGTCCGCCCGCCTAGCCGTTATGGTTTGGGATATCCGCTACTCCTCTTATACCAATGAATAAGATTTAATATAACTATCACAGAATCATTATTACGTAGTGCTGTTGTGATCTCCTATTTTATTTTTTTATCGGACACAAATTTCGGGTTCTCCATAGCAAAACATGGAAACTGCCATTCTTTCTATAATATTGAGGTTATCCATCTCTTATCCACCATTCCTTTTATGGCACTTGATAAAATTGAAATGAGACTCTAATTGTTATATCTTTAAATACTTACAGTGTCTCTAATTTTGACAAACCGTCGAAGGCCTTGTCTCCCACTGTGGTTATCTGATTCCCCCCAAGATCCCTGAAAATTGTTCCATAACTTTGTTATTAGTGATTTATTTTCTGTAGTATTTTAACGATTGACTTATAAAACAATAAAACAATAAATATTAAATTGTGCTTTAATTTTGTTTTTCTCTTTTAAAGAAGCCGATACAGTAACGCGCGAACATACATTAAAGTTTCGATGTATGTCCACTCACTTAAAAGTATGACACACATGACTCAAATCTCTTTGTCTTTTTGCACTCGTTCTGAGATACGGAGGAAGCGTGCTAGAATTAAGGCTGCAACTGATCTTACTTTATTAAAAAATATATCTACTATTCCCTCGCCAAGCGCTCGGCACATTGAACATTTTTTTCACATGAGATCTGAAGCCGACGCCCTATGTGACTTAGGCGTTTGTACGATAAAGATAAAGGTTTAAATTTGAAGCCCTTAAGGGTACATGGTGTCGTCTCTATATGAATTGAAAATTCTCAAATTTGACGTCAAAACAGCAAAGAATCAATTAATTAATCTTTTATTTATTATTTGCTTAAATGGAAACAAGAGGCCAAAGGGGCTTAATGGTCACCTGAGTACAATACAATAATTTAGATGATCTATAAACTAATAAATGCAGCTTTGTTGCCCTAAAGCAAGACAAATTTTATTAAGATCAACAAAATAATTGGTCTAGAATCTCTCTGCCCTCCATTTAGCACTATTACCAAGCAGACCTAGCCTCTCTTGACCTTTGAAAAACATTTAAAAAGATAAGTTTTATTTTGTCTATTTTTTAATTCCAAGTCTGCCTAATCATTAAAAGAAAGACAGTACTTTTTGTATTATACAATGAAATATAAAATTTTAATTCTTGCGTCATTCTCTAAATCTAATAAACTTTCAAATACCGTGATTAGTTATCAAAGATAAATGACAAAGGGGAATGACTTTGCTCAGTAATATACAAATTAATAAAAACTGGTCAGGGCCAGAATACCTGACCAAATGATCTGATGTTCGAACATTACTCTGTTTACAGGAGTTCAATTTTGCCGAAATTTTCGGTAAATAAAAAAGATTCGTAATACCTATAATAATATAATTATACGTATTAGGTATTTTTTTTATTTAATGAACATTTCGGTATAATTGATAGGTACGCAAACTCCTGTGCTCTGTTTGCATCTGATAGCCCAGGAGTAGAGAAGATTGTAAAAGAAACAATGCATTTTTACTACAGATTTTACACAGCCCTACTCTACATGTGATACAAGAGCAAATGACCAAGAGCCATAAAATGTACAAGGTTTCCTCATCGTCATAGCTATCTGTAAAATTAAAATTGTAAGAAGAAGCCTTGCTCATCAACTATGCACTTTGTTTATGTGCTTAACACTTAGGAACAAACATGTTTGTTTAATAGAATTAATGCATTTTCACTATATTATTGATTATAGCCTCAATCTTACGCCTGAACATCTGACCCAGGGGCTATGAAAATCATAATGCTGGATAAAGCACCCTTGCACATCAAAACTATATACTTTTTTTTTCATATTTTGCTTTATAACCAGGAGTAGAATAAATGTGTTGTTCATAATTTCTGAAAATGCTGCCATTTTCATAATTAAGATATACTTCGTTAATTTTTTAAATGCCCAGGAGCAGAGAAGATGATTTAATGCAATTTCACAATAAAATAAAAAAAAAATTAATGCAATTCACAATATAATAAAAAAAAGCCCCTCCCCGTACCACCCACCCTACCCACACACCACATACCCTGACCCAGGCAACATGAAAATAATAAATTTTGGAAGAGGAACTCTTATTCCTCACAACTAGACTTAATTTATTTACTATTCAGGAGCAGAGAAGAAACTTTTCAAAAAAAATAAAAAAATAATGCATTTTCACACTATAATCAAGAGAGCCCAACACCTGAACCGTTGACCCCGGGGGCATGAAATTCATAATTTTTGAAGAGACGCTCTAAATCAATAGACCCCGCCCTAACATCAGAACCCCTGACCAAGGGGCCAGGAAATTCACAATTTTTTGGAAGAGGAATTCGTGCTCATTACAACTATGTACCTAGTTATTTTATTAAAGAAAATAATTTTCGAAGATTTAATGCATTTTTACTAAAAAAAATCAATAGAGAATGCCATAACACCAGTTTTCCTGATCCAAGGGCCAAAGTTCATAGCATATAACAATCCTGACCACAATTTGACAGATTATTACATTTAACGTAATATAATTTAAAATTTAATAACACAACTTTTATATTATAACATTTCGCTTTGCTACATTATGCGTCGAGATTAGGTAAAATACAACCATGCAAAATGTAATAACATACTTTTTGGTAAGCCTGGATGAGATTTATTTGCAAATGAGTAGTGGATGAAGAAAAGAAATAAAAAGAAAATAATCCCCCCTCCAAAAAAGCATCTTCTCATTCTTACTTTAGATCTGATTTTATAATATAGCCGATAAAATCAGTGGATATTCAAATCATAGGTGTTGTAAATAACAAATGTGTGTGCGAGCATATAATTTATGTATGCATGGGATTGGGTTGTTATTTCGATGATCTGTGTATCAGTGTTTTTTGAGTTGGCTCGCGTAGCGAGCTACTCGCTGTCGACATAGCCGTTTCAGAGCTGTAAAATTTTTCACACATTCATCAAGGTGATCCATACGCCAAATATAATACTTTTCGCAAAAAATGCTTTGGTTTGAGTGATTGTATAAACTTAAGAGGTAAAAACTGTATAAAATTTTATACTGTAACATTATTTAATTATGCCTTCATGCTTATAAAGAAATTTTTGATTTAATATCTAAATATCATATATCTGTACAATTAGTGCGTATGAATATATGTTCAAGCATGTTAGGCGGATCTAATCTTCCCATCTGAAGTTTAATTCTAATTGACCTAGAATACTCCCTAACACAAACACCTGCTGCTCTCATTAGCTGCAGCTAGTTGTTGTTGAAAATCTATTTTTATAATCCAGATTTGCTGTGGGAATCTTTAACCTAATTATTCTGTAACACTGACCATTTCAGCTAATACATTGTAGAATCCAGTCAAAATGATACGGAAGCCCATAAGTGCCAACCTGTATATATTTATAAAGGAAAAGCAATATACACTTTATTTACAAACCGAACATGGATCAGACATATAATATTCAATCTCTTAAGATGCAAAATGAATTGAATAAACTAGTATTAAGGTATGGTGCCCAGATGTATGAAAAAGCTCAATTGACTCGAGCGAGTCAACTCGCAGGCCCTCAGGACTTTGATTTTTTTTAATAAACTGAAAAGAAAAAGAAAAGCAGAGAAAATGTAAATAAGACCACTTCAGCTAATTCATTATAGAATCCAGTCAACATAATACGGAAGCCCATTAGTGCCAACCTGTATTTATAAAGGAAAAGCAATATACACTTTATTTATGAACCGAACATGAATCAGACATATAATATTCAATCTCTTAAGATGCAAAATAAACTGAAAAGAAACTCAATTCCAATCTCATTGCTCATTTGCGCTCGCTTCGTGATCGGAAGTTCGTGTGTTGGAAACACGGACGAGACTGGCCTAAGTTGGTTAAAAATATGTTGCAATTATTCCATCGCCAAGCACTCGGCACATTGAAGTGAACGTTGCGGGTTCTTCGGATTTCATTATACCTTTAAGTAAATAATCAACATAGAGCCTCCTCTTCCCAAACCACAGGGCCATAAATTTAAAAACTAAAAAAATCTGTGTAATTTTTAGCCCTCTTAACAGAATTCAAAATTTTGCATTTTTAATAATTTTTCAACAA
>NW_026930347.1:0-40373 GCF_032062105.1 Saccostrea cuccullata
AGCGTGCTACTCAATCTCGATGAAATTATCAAATTTTACGCATTTTTTCCGAAACAGGACAAAAGTATCATGGAAAATGCAGGTCAATACATTATTTACAAACAGAAAATGCACATAAAAACAAGAAATAAACGCAAAAAATCTAAGACCACGATAGGAGTACTACATGTCGGCCACAAGTTTCGAGTGTGCAATCGGGTGTAACGAAAGCGAACGGTTTATATACCCGTCCGACAGTGCCTATTTATGAGAAGTGTTCAGCTGTAACATTAGAAGCTGTGTTTTCAATGGCCGAAATGTTAGCGCTTTCTACTCTTATTCGAGCGACCTGGGTTCGATCTTTCGTATGTCCAAATTTTTTTTAAAGAACATTTTCTTCAAGATTTTTCATTATCATTCTTCAAAATCAGACGGAAGACCTCTCGCAAGAGCGAGCACGTGCAACACGTGAAATGACCGATTAAATTGATAAAAGAAAGAAAGAAAGACAGAAAAGAAAGTGTTGCGCCGTTCCTGCATTTGGCTGCAAAATTCAAGTAAAGCAGAAAGTAGGTAAAAATAGCTACTTTGGGTAGCTTTAAATACCTACGTAGCTATTACTACCTACGTAGGTAGAAATAGTCTTTGGACTGGACCTGTTCAGAGCCACTTGGCCAATTTAAACCAATATTGCAACAAGTTTATCAGGGATTCCTAATTAAAACCTCTAAGTAATCCATTTGATTAAATCTGACATATAATACCTCGAAACGTTCTCTTCCTAGTATTTCTCTGGTATTTTTTGTTTCAAGTTGTTGTATCATTTTTAATTAACAAAAAAAGATCAATACTATTTTAAAAGCCTTATAAATTAAATAAAAATTAACATGAGGCCTAGAAAAAAAATATGTTTGTTTCCGCTTTCCCGACCGACCCTAATTTATAGTGCCGACCCTAAAAAATTTTTTAATGCTTTTGTCCCATCATGAAGTGCAAGATTTCCCCCAGGGAATTATAGTCTCCAACTTTGCAAGCTTTTCAAGACATTAAGAAGTTTGAGTCACCTTTCTATTTTAAGTTTAAGTCATAGAAATGCTTGAAAACACCATTTCTTTTGTCATTAATGTTACTTCTACACACGTTTTGATTAAAGAAGTTAAAAAAAAAAATTTGCCTACCTACCTACCCTATATTTTTTCAGCCTGAAAGTGGAAACAAACATATTTTTTTTCTAGGCCTGAATAAAACAGTAGTAAAACAAAATGGCTAGATAAATCCCTGCAAATTAGTTATACAGCAGAGTTATGGAAAACTTTTTCAGATAGCCGGGACAATCGGTAGTACTAGATTTACTGCTTTCCCCACCTGTGATTGAATTCCTTCTGTGGAAATTTTTCATTTTTTAAATCAGCTCCTCTTTTTTTTTCTTTGATACGTTTTCTACCTAATTCAGTCCCAGGTGTAAATGTAATAGGTCACAAGAACAATGCTAGTTTAGCTTTCATTTACAGCCTCGATCTCGATGTAAGAAAATGTATTACGCAACTTATGTGGAAGCATCCTAAGGTAGTGTAAATTATAAATTTTTCAAATCATGACCACAATGAGGAATCAAAGTTTTACATAGAAATATATGGGAAAATTCTATGAAAATCTTCTTCTCAAGAACCACTGGGCAAGAAAAGCTGAAACTTATGTGTAAGCATCCTAAATGTCAAAATCAAAGCATCCTGGGGAAGTGACTGTGTAGATTCTAAATTGTTCAAATCATGACCCCCAGGGTTAGGGTGGGGCCACAATGGTGAATCCAATTGTTACATAGAAATATATAGGAAAAATCTTTGAAAATCTTCTTCTCAAAAACCACTTGGCAAGAAAAGCTGAAACTTATGTGCAAGCATCCTAGGATAGTGTAGATTCTAAATTGTACAAATCAGGACCCCCGGGGGTAGGGCAGGGTCACAATGGGGAATCAAAGTTTTACATAGAAATATATAGGATTGGAAAAATCTTCGAAAATCTTCTTCTCAAGAACCACTGGGCCAGAAAAGCTGAAATTTATGTGCACATTGAAGCATCCTGGGATATTGTAGATTTCAAAATGTCTAAATCATGATCAGTGGGGTAGGGTCAGGTTGCAATATGTATTAAAAGGGGGAAATCTAGTAAAGAACAGAATGGTCAAAGCTCAGGTGGCCCATGGACCCTTTGTTTTTAGCTCACCTGAGACGAAAGCTCAAGTAAGCTATTCTGATCAAAATTTGTAAGTCGTCTGTCTTTGTCGTCATTGTCAAGTTTTCACATTTTCAACTTCTTCTCAAGAACCGCTGGGCTAATTTCAACCAAACTTGCTACAAAGTATCCTTGGGTTAAGGGGATTCAAATTTCTTCAAATAAAGGGTCACACCCTTTTCCAAGAGGAGATTTTTATGAATTAGAGAAAAATTAATGGCATTTTTAAAAAATCTTCTCAAGAACCACTGGGCCAGGAAAGATGACACTCTCGTGGAATCATCCTCAGGTAGTGTAGATTCAAGTTTGTTCAAATCATGACCCCTGGGAGTAGGGTGGGGCCAAAATTAACCAATGTTATCCATATTTCCAATCTAATTAAAATTAGATGTTAGATCCACTCACATACTCGCTACACTAACATCTAACAACATCCCATAGAGGGTCACGTCAGAGGTCAAGTTCAGAACACCTCTAGACTTTTTCGCTTCCACAATATACGATGATTTTGCAGGCGACGATTTGATTGGTTGATCGAGTTTGAACTCTGACGTGACCCTCTATGGGATGTTGTTAGATGTTAGTGTAGCGAGTATGCGAGCGGATCTAACATCTAATTTTAATTAGATTGCCATATTTCAATACAAAATTTTTTCCACACACATCAAAACTAGGTCATATAGATGCAGGTTGTCATGTTTTGCCCAAAACTTAACTTAATCAAACTGAATACAATATAAATATGATACCATTAAAATTCTTCAGAGATTTAAAGTATAGCAGTGCTAGACAAATAGTACCTGCAGAACTGTAGCTCTCTGAAAAAATACAAAATATATATTTTATAGTACAGAGAGCTACAGTGCCAACCATTGAAAAAACTGTATATTTATTGCACACAAAAAAGTGCACTGTTTCTGGATTAATTATTTCAAATTTGTACCTTAATTAGGATGAGCAAGAGTGCCTTTTCCAAAATTGTGAAAATTATAGTCCCAGGGTCAGGGGTTCAGGTGTTAGGGCGGGGCCCTATTGATCATTTATTGAAAATGAATTAATTCTTTGAGAATCTTCTTCTCTGCTTCTGGGTATTACATAAACTAAGTCGATAGTAATGATGACCAAGAGTGCCTCGGCCGTGCTGCTAAAAACTGATTTTGATGAAATTGTATTTTATGAAACTTGGTTAACAATAAAAAAAATTATTGAATCTTCTTATTTAAAAAATCTTTTCAGTCGGTGCGATTTAATTGGGTCGGTAAACTCAGGTGACCTATTGCTAACTGTTTTCCTCCGTCGTTGAACGTCGTCCGTTGTGCATTAACATTTGAACATTTTCAGCTTCTTCTCTGCAACCACTGAACCAATTTCAACCAAATTTGACACAAAGTATCTATGGGTAAAGGGGAACAAAAATTGTGAATTTTACGATCCCTGCCCCCCTGGGGCCTGAGGGGTGGCACCAAAACCACTAAAATTAATGCAATCTTTAAAAATCTTCTACTTTACTCCTGGACATCAAGCAGTAAAACTGTTTGCATGATTGTAATCAGCAATGACTCCTCTAGACTACTAAAACTGTGAAATTCATGGCCCTGGGGTAAGGGGTTCTAGTGCTAGGGCAGGGCTAAATAGCTTAAGTAGGTAGTGAAAATGCATTATTTCTTTGAAAATCTTGTTCTCTGCTCCTGGGTATCAAATAAACCAACTGAGTACATAGTTATGATGAGCAAGAGTGCTTCTACCAAAATTGTGAATTTTTTATATGGCCCCAGGGTCGGGGGTTCTGGTGTTAGGGTGGGGCTCTATTGATTATATAGTGAAAATACATAAATTCTTTGAAAATCTTCTTCTCTGCTCCTGGGTATTAAATAGCTCCTGGGTATTAAATAAACTAACTAAGTACATAGTTATGATGAGCAAGAGTGCCTCTACCAAAATTGTGAATTTTATAGCCCAGGGTCAGGGGTTCTTGTTTTAGGGTGGAGCTCTGAGAACTATATAGTGAAATGCATGAATTCTTTGAACATCTTATCCTTTGCTCCTGGTTAATTTACTAATGATCTAATTACATATTTAAGGCCAGGATTTATTTTATTTTCAGTTTAACAAACCCTCTGCTCAAGGTTTCGAATTTAAAAAAAAAAAATTCTTCTCCATGTCAAATTTGATTCGGGAGCGAGATTTCAAATTGACAAACTTGCACTTCCGGTTTTAAGATGAAACGGTGGGTGAATAATTAAAGCTAGATCTTACTGAAAAGATAGCATGGTTTAGTGTAAAATTCGATACGAGTGCCATTCAAAACGTTTCACCTGTTCAAAGGACAAATTAAATACTGACGACTTTGCTGCACAATGACATGCTGGTGAGATAATTATGTATTTGTTTCAATAGTATCTGTATGTAAATTATTTTCCTCCCCCAGGTTTTAAACTGCCCGTGGTAGCTATTGCATATTGCCAGCGACATTGTTACAGTTTAGGTCTCTGTTATAGCTTACAGTCTAAGCATCATTCTTCAGAAAAGGGTTGCTTATGCATCAGATGTAATGAATAAAACTATGGGAGAAGTTAAGTCCATTTTAGGAAGAAATAAACAATAACCTGAAAAAATAAGAAAAATTCAACTATTAAAAGGTGGCAAGAATATACAAATATATACAGGCATGTAGTATCATTTGTATCAGCTAGAAAAATTATTTTACACTTAATTGAAAAAATGTTCACCCTACTTCCCAATACTCCCTGTCTGTTCTATGATAGGAATTATAATTTTAGGCATCAAGTAAAGTTTAGAACAATGTCTACACATTCACCTAACACATATTTAACAAATGAAGATATATTGAAAGACTTTTAAAGAATTGATTTTTTAAAATATATTTTGAACAACATCACAAAATTTATATAACTGGCCCAAACTGGCAGATGATGAAATAAGCAATTTAATGTTCTACTTTCCTATTTGTAACCATTATGTGTCCAGGTGGTAAGGAGCCTATTAGAATAGCATAAAAAAAGAATGTACAAATGTTAATAATTGATTATCAAAAAAAAAAAAAAAATTATTTCCTTCTCCTTCTGGACTTTTTTTTTCTCATGTTCATAACTAAACCTAAACATAAAAATAAATGCTGGCCTTATAATGAAGAAAGGGGTCTCTTTCAAAATAGATATTTTCAGGGCTGCTGGGTTGGGGGTACCAAGGGGTTACTTTGACTAAAAATAGATTAATGCTTTGAAATCTTCCCTTTGATAAGCAATGGTGCCTCCTTCAAAATTTGTGAATTTCATGGCTTTTGGATTAAAACACGAACCAAATACAATCACTGGAAAGTTGTAACATGATACTCATGTGACCTATAAGGCCCGTGGGCCTCTAATTGTTTATTTTGGTCCTAAGTGTATGATTATGATTTTCATAACCAAGCTTCAATGGTGCCCCCTTCAAAATTTTGAATTTTATGGCGTTTTGTTTAAAACACAAATCTAATTCAATTGTTGGAAAGCTGTTACAGGATACTTACGTGACATATAAGGCCCATGGAATAGGCCTTTCAACTGCCGCTAAGGATCGGTGTTATGAACGATAACTCACTGCTGAAACTTGTTTACAGCAGGCTCGGGGTATCTAACTGTTTACACACAAGGCAGTTTTTAGCATTTCCTAAGTGTTTCTTTTCTCTCAGAAGAATCCAGTGGTTTTAAAATTTAGCACCAATGTTAAATTTATTAACTGTATAGTTGCAGACACCGGTTTACTGCATATAATTAAAATTTTTAATTGAAATAAAAAGTGAAATCTACCCTCCTTCTCAGTTCAACCTATTTAAATTTTTATACTCGGTCATTCCCCTTCATGCTTAGTAACACAAATAAGATGATCAATTGTTGCATTTACTTGTAAAAATGTATAGATTTACACAGCTAGGAAGAAAAAAGCAGGAACACAAAAAACATGACATTAAATTTTCTTCTTCATAATAATTGTCAAAGAGTCATTGAATATAGTCTGATCCCCATTCATTTCAGGTAGAGTGAAGGCATTTTCTTTCTCTAAGTCAAAACTTTTTGTGTACAAAACAATGTAAGGAACCCTTTTGTGTATATAACAATTCCAATGCTGAAGCAGCCTATATGTCATTCTTATAAATGATAACTCATAAATCAGCACTAAGTTGGTCATGTTTCACACCTGAATTACCTGTCCTTAAACATAAAATCGGAAAAGTCACTTATAAATTATTATACTTTTTAATGAGGTAATTAAAAGTTATTATCTTTTTTGATAATTTTATGTACATATAAATCTATCTATACAATGTTTTTTACCATATGTGCAACTTGAAAAATAAGTTTAAAGGCCTACATGGAACTCTTGTACTACAATATGTTTCTATTACAGGATAAAAATGGAGCAATTCAGAAAATTTTTATTCTTGAAAACACAGACGTCAGAACTAAATCGACGGGGGAAATATACGGAGTGACAGGAGTACTAGCGAAGTCGACAAACTATAGTCAAATTCATGATGTTTTCCTACCAGAAAAACTAATTCAGAAATTTAAGGAATCTGTTCAGAAATCCATCATCGTCAGAAAATATAGTCAAAAAGAAGATGGTTTCATCTCCCTCACAGATTCCTCTACAGTACGATAATTATTCAAACAAAATATAATAAAATATTTATACTATTTATTATACCTGTTGAAGAGTTTAAACTTCAAACTGCTCATTTCCTATTCCATTCCACAGGGTTCAAATTAGCTTTTTTTTAGCACTAGTCCGCTCGGACTAGTGACTTCTAGCTTCCACTAGTCCGCAAATTATTCCACTAGTCCGCCCTATAGTATGTAAAAAGAATAATACAAATCTTAAAATTTTATCAATTAATTCAATGAAATATGTGTCCACACATCAGTTGAAAGCATGTGGTGAAAGAAAGAGGGTTTTCAACTTTACATGGTCACGTCTTTTTCTATTGATCACAATGTAGAAAACGCTTTATCGCGGTTGCGTTTCTCATTTATTTTCAAACATCTAACAGACTCGGAAATAAAATTAATAAAATATGAACCAATTCAAGACTTATTTCTGGATTTGCACTAGTCCGTACGGACTAGTGCCTTACAAAATCTGCTAGTCCGACACAATTTTTACTAGTCTTGGACTTACAGACATGAGTTAATTTTGAACCCTGTGCTATAAATACAAACCAGTTAAGTTTCAGTCTCGACAGAGACCTCTGGTTATAAACATGTTCCAATTATCAATATCTTTCATTTTTTTGTCATTTCCTCATAACAACAGATAATGGACACAACAGATGACATAAGTCAGGAGGACATTACTAAGTTTCTAAACCCTGACATTGTCGATATTGCGACAATCAAGACTAAGAAGAGGAATGAGAGGGTATCCCTCCAAGGAATTGTGGAAAAGGTAAAGCAAAATAATTTTACATAAAATAACTTTTAAATTATTTTAAAATTAAGTTGAATTATAATGAAATGTTTAGTTCACCTGTCAGAGCCAAAGGCTTAAAAATGCTTATCTGATCAAAATTAGTCCCCTATGACTTATCTAAACAGCACAACACTTCCGGCTTGGCAACTGCTATATAATACAAGAGATCTCATTGGCAACTGGTACATTTTGCACTAGTGTAGAGAGGATCTTTAGCAAAATAATTTTGCATAAAATAATTTTTCAATCATCTTAAAATTTACCCAAACGTTGTCATCTTACAAATCATTTGTCACAAACTTCAAACAATATAGATTTTCAAATTTGCGCCTAAATAATAATATGGGTTTCTTTTATGTCTTATACAATTGCATGGAAAACTACTGAGAGTACAGTAGCCAATGAGATCTTGTGTATTATATCCCATTTGCCAAACCGGAAGTGCTGAGTTGTTTCGATATGTACTTTTTCTTTTGATTGACAAAGCGTGTAATTTTATGGCCAGTATTACATGTGGGGTTTATGTTGCCAGTTGCCGATAATAACTAAAAAAGGGGTTTGAATTGGTGATCACAGTTTTGGTTTAAGAAAGATGGATTCTTTGTGTTATTATATAATAGAAAACTAAGCTTTCTGTACCAAACCAGCACCTGTTAGAAATATATAGGAAAATTCTTTAAAAATTTTCTTCTCGAGATTAGCAAAGCCATAATTCATCATATTTAAATGGAAGCATGCTTAGGTGGTGTAGATTCAAATTTGTTCAAATCATGATTCCTGGGGGAAGGGAGGGGGGCAAAATGACCAACCAAACTTTTACTCAGAAATACACAGGAAAATTCTTAAAACATCTTCTTCACAAGAATGACAAAGCCATAATTCATAATAATTATATGGAAGCATGCTCAGGTAGTGTAGATTCAAGTTTGTTCAAATCATGATCCTCGTGGGTGATGGGGGGGGGGCCAAAATGGCCGACCAAAATTTTACAGAGAGATATATAGGAATATTCTTTAAAAATCATTTTCTTAAGAATAGCAAACCCATTATTGGTCATGGGACTACCTTTGGATTTAAACTTTACAGTAATAAACCAATTTCTACTTTATCATAGACTTACTGCTCAGGTGAGCAATGTGGCCCATGGACCTCTTGTTTCTAACTTCAGCTGCTAATGCATTCAGGTGAGCAATGTGGCCCATATGCCAGTTGTTTCACAATGTGAAGATAAGTTTTAATTACAAATTTTTTTCTCCTTTTTACAGTCGACGAGAATCATTGAGACCCCACAGTCATCTCGAAAGATTTATACAATAGCTGATACTTCGGGTAACATTGATGTCAAATTCTGGGGGGACAAGACGTCCCTTGGTCCCTTTCAGGATGGCACCAATATTAAGATAACAGCATTAAAAGTTGATCAATACGGAGGACGATGTTCTCTGAATTCCACACCCTCCACAGCTGTTCAGGTATTTAATTTATAAATTATTAACAATAAGTGGCAGATACATTAATTAATTTTCTTCATTAATCATTCTGTATTCATTTATCATAAACCTAAAATAAAAATGAGTTTGTTTGCACTTGCGTACAGACCCACTGAAAATGGACCCGAACCAAACTTTTATTTTAGCCTTTTTAGATAGCATCAAGATAGCTACGAAATTACCCGGTCACAGAGTATCAAGTTTTGACATTATAAACACCTTAGATAATTCAATTCAGGAGATCACTCTCAATGACTTTTGATAACTGAAAAAAAAACCCATGAAATTTTTTTCATCCTGAAATCCTGCCTTGCCAATGACCTTAAATGGCATGGAAATACATTTAAATTCAACACATCGATGCTCACGTGTCTCTTGCATTGCTAATTTGATAAAATCCTTTATTAATTCTTACTGACATTTTCAGCAGGCTTGTTACTCTGAAAATGACTCTACAGGAGACAATTTGTTGCATTTTATTTCCTTCTTCTAAATATAATTTCATAATGATAATTTTTTATTATATTAATGACACAGTAACAAGAACATACTTCCTGCAGTCAACAAGTATGCTCCTGTCCTACAATTTCATAACATAAATTGAGTATGCTCTCAGTTATTCCTAATTTGTGATTCTAATTTTCTTCATAAAAATGTGAGGTCAGGAATTGATCTAAAAAAAAAGAGTAGGTTAGTAGCTGTAAACACATATATTTTCAATCGTGTTCAATTGTATTTCTCATATCTGTTTTAAAAAACTTTTCACAGATCAATGAAGACTACGATAGTTTGCAAGGGGATGTACAATATTTCATTTATTTTACTAATGTGTCAATTCAGTTTCAGATGGTACATATATAAATTTCAGATATATTGCAGAAAATTCTTACAATATATGCCATTCCTAGTAAGAAATATTTCTAAAATCAACAGTTTAAGAAGTAGTACATTTCTATTATGGATTTAGATTGATTGATTGTATGTTGTTTAACGTCCCTCTCGAGAATTTTTCACTCATATGGAGACGCCACCACTTGCCGGTGGAGGGCTACAAATTTTGTCCTATGCTCAGGCCTTTGAGCAGTGAGGGATCTTTTTCGTGCCAGCACCTACTGCGACACGGTTTATATGGTCTCATCCGAAGGACCAGTCTCAACGTCCCACAGTGGGATTCGAACCCACGACGTAAGGATAAGGGAATGGGGCCCATATTCGGCCCTACACAGGGCAGTGGAAAATCCCTGCGGCGGCCCAGTGTAATGTAGAATAAAACATGTACCATATGGAACCATCCTAGTGAAATGTTAATTCAAAGTTTGTTCAAATCATGACCCCAGGGGTAGAATTTGGGCCACAATGAGATCACATTTTAACAAATGAATACATTACAAGTACCATGAACCATCCTGGTCTAGTGTAGATTCAAAGTTCATCAAATCATAATCCCTAGGGGTAGGGTTTGAACCACAATGGGTTGTCAAATTTTAACAAATGAATACATTGGAAATACCGTTACAATCTTCTTCTCAGGAACCAACGAACCAGGAAAAATAAAACTTGTGTACAAGCATCTTAGCATAAAGAAAATTCAAAATTGTTCAAAATATAGATTTCAGTTTGTGCAAATCCTCACCCCCTCCTTCCTTGAATCCACTTTCTAAGTAGCTAATGCTCAGGAGAGTAATGCAATTCTATCTTTTTTATTTTTAGAGATAATATGTCCATCATGCTTAACAACCAGATTTACAACATAAGTGCAACGCTGATGAAACATATCTTTCCCAACCAGAAATTCTGCCCAGGAAAAAACCTAACAGCCATAACTTCCTGTAATGAAATCACAGACGTGTAAGTATTTTGATGTATAGTTAATTCTCAATTCTGTAAAATGCAAAACACAGATATATATTTGTATAGGTTTAACCTTTTCTCATTATCAACAAGAATTTCCTAAGATATCTAAAATTTATTTCAGGGTGGAGATAGACGATGGTCACGAAGAATAAACAGTTATATACGGTACTGAAATGGAAAACCGCTGTCAAAATTTCAAATTGTACTGTTTAGTTTAAGATTTTTGAATTCCTAGATTGTTGCAATACATGTGTATGTTTCACATGTACCTGAAATTTGAATAATTATACTTGTGTTGTTATTTAAACATCCAGCAACACTGATATATGTTCCTTCATTTCTCCATTTTGATTTTTTTTTTTATACGGTACTGAAATGGAAAACCGCTGTCAAAATTTCACATTGTACTGTTTAGTTTATACAACAAGATTTTTGAATTCCTAGATTGTTGCAATACATGTGTATGTTTCACATGTACCTGAAATTTGAATAATTATACTTGTGTTGTTATTTAAACATCCAGCAACACTGATATATGTTCCTTCATTTCTCCATTTTGATTTTTTTTATACAGTACTGAAATGGAAAATTCTCCATTTTGATTTTTTTTTATACGGTACTGAAATGGAAAACCGCTGTCAAAATTTCAAATGGTACTGTTTAGTTTATACAACAAGATTTTTGAATTCCTAGATTGTTGCAATACATGTGTATGTTTCACATGTACCTGAAATTTGAATAATTATACTTGTGTTGTTATTTAAACATCCAGCAACACTGATATATGTTCCTTCATTTCTCCATTTTGATTTTTTTTTATACGGTACTGAAATGGAAAACTGCTGTCAAAATTTCAAATTGTACTGTTTAGTTTATACAACAAGATTTTTGAATTCCTAGATTGTTGCAATACATGTGTATGTTTCACATGTACCTGAAATTTGAGTAATTATACTTGTTATTTAAACATCCAGCAACACTGATATATGTTCCTTCATTTTTCCATTTTGATTTTTTTTTATACGGTACTGAAATGGAGAACCGCTGTCAAAATTTCAAATTGTACTGTTTAGTTTATACAACAAGATTTTTGAATTCCTAGATTGTTGCAATACATGTGTATGTTTCACATGTACCTGACATTTGAATAATTATACTTGTGTTGTTATTTAAACATCCAGCAACACTAATATATGTTCCTTCATTTCTCCATTTTGATGTTTTTTTATACGGTACTGAAATGGAAAACCGCTGTCAAAATTTCAAATTGTACTGTTTAGTTTATACAACAAGATTTTTGAATTCCTAGATTGTTGCAATACATGTGTATGTTTCACATGTACCTGAAATTTGAATAATTATACTTGTGTTGTTATTTAAACATCCAGCAACACTGATATATGTTCCTTCATTTCTCCATTTTGATTTTAGTCTACTGTTGTAGAACACCAAATTGTATGACCATTTATTTTTAACATCATGCGCAAGTAACTGTATTAATTAAATACCATACTTGTTTGTTCATGACTAATCATTGTATCTTCCATAACTCTGTTGTTTATAAATAAGCATTCATTGAGTGCATTTTTCCATTTTAATACACATGTAAATGCATGTTTATCCTCATTTTCATAACTATTATTCATCACAGAAATGATTTGCAAATATGTACAAGTATAACAACCTATTGTTTTTTGAATATTAAAATGAAACATTTTGTATTTCTCATGCAATGAATCAAGTTAAAAACCCTCTCTACACTAAATCTATGATATATTTATACACTCAGAATAATGTCACCTTGAATCTTTTCTGATTTCTTTCTGGTAAAAAACAAAACAGGCAACCAGTACATGTAACAGGGGACCTCCAACCCCAACAACCTTTAAACACTTCTCTAATTCTCCCCTTTGCTTTTGACACCCTTAATGTTGAAAGCAATACACACAGTTAAGCTTGGTATTTACATCTTTTCACAATTTCAAATTTCCTTCCACATCCAAAATTTCTTTATAGTGCATAAAGGGTTTTTAATTTTGATAGTTATTGAGTCAATGAATCATGTTGTTTATATTTTGAGTGAATTTTGTGAAGAAACTCGGCATCATGCAAATTTCACTATTTCATCATTAGTTTAACCTTTGTCTTCATTAAACATTTAAACTTTTTTATGGTAACATTTTCTATTAAATAAAGAGAAAGAGATAGTTTTCAATTTCAGCAACAGTTGAGTCATGATAACTCATTTATTAAAGGTTTATAAAAGCCAGTTTTTTGTTGCTCACAACAAGTATCGTTTTTTAGCTCACCTCAGCTGAAAGCTCAAGTGAGCTTTTCTGATAACATTTTGTCCGGCATCTGTTTGTCTGTAAATTTATCACATTTTGGACTTCTTCTCAAGAACCGCTGGGCCAATTGCAACCAAACTTGCCACAGAGTATCCTTGGGTGAAGGGGATTCGTTCAAATGAAGGGCCATGCCCTCATTCAAAGGGAGATAATTGAGAATTAATGAAAATTTGGTGGCATATTTTAAAAATCTTCTTCTCAAGAACCTCAGTGCCAGGAAAGATGAAACTTATAGGGAAACATCCTCAGGTAGTGTAGACTCAAGTTTGGTCAAATCTTGACCCCGGGGGGTAGGGCAGTCCCAAAATGGCCAACCAAAGTTTCACATAGAAATATATAGGAAAATTCTTTAAAAATTTTCTTCTCGAGATTAGCAAAGCCATAATTCATCATATTTAAATGGAAGCATGCTTAGGTGGTGTAGATTCAAATTTGTTCAAATCATGATTCCTGGGGGAAGGGAGGGGGGCAAAATGACCAACCAAACTTTTACTCAGAAATACACAGGAAAATTCTTAAAACATCTTCTTCACAAGAATGACAAAGCCATAATTCATAATAATTATATGGAAGCATGCTCAGGTAGTGTAGATTCAAGTTTGTTCAAATCATGATCCTCGTGGGTGATGGGGGGGGGGGCAAAATGGCCGACCACAATTTTACAGAGAGATATAGAGGAATATTCTTTAAAAATAATTTTCTTAAGAATAGCAAAGTAACCCATTATTGGTCATGGGACTACCTTTGGATTTAAACTTTACAGTAATAAACCAATTTCTACTTTATCATAGACTTACTGCTCAGGTGAGCAATGTGGCCCATGGACCTCTTGTTTCTAACTTCAGCTGCTAATGCATTCAGGTGAGCAATGTGGCCCATATGCCAGTTGTTTCACAATGTGAAGATAAGTTTTAATTACAAATTTTTTTCTCCTTTTTACAGTCGACGAGAATCATTGAGACCCCACAGTCATCTCGAAAGATTTATACAATAGCTGATACTTCGGGTAACATTGATGTCAAATTCTGGGGGGACAAGACGTCCCTTGGTCCCTTTCAGGATGGCACCAATATTAAGATAACAGCATTAAAAGTTGATCAATACGGAGGACGATGTTCTCTGAATTCCACACCCTCCACAGCTGTTCAGGTATTTAATTTATAAATTATTAACAATAAGTGGCAGATACATTAATTAATTTTCTTCATTAATCATTCTGTATTCATTTATCATAAACCTAAAATAAAAATGAGTTTGTTTGCACTTGCGTACAGACCCACTGAAAATGGACCCGAACCAAACTTTTATTTTAGCCTTTTTAGATAGCATCAAGATAGCTACGAAATTACCCGGTCACAGAGTATCAAGTTTTGACATTATAAACACCTTAGATAATTCAATTCAGGAGATCACTCTCAATGACTTTTGATAACTGAAAAAAAAACCTATGAAATTTTTTTCATCCTGAAATCCTGCCTTGCCAATGACCTTAAATGGCATGGAAATACAACATTTAAATTCAACACATCGATGCTCACGTGTCTCTTGCATTGCTAATTTGATAAAATCCTTTATTAATTCTTACTGACATTTTCAGCAGGCTTGTTACTCTGAAAATGACTCTACAGGAGACAATTTGTTGCATTTTATTTCCTTCTTCTAAATATAATTTCATAATGATAATTTTTTATTATATTAATGACACAGTAACAAGAACATACTTCCTGCAGTCAACAAGTATGCTCCTGTCCTACAATTTCATAACATAAATTGAGTATGCTCTCAGTTATTCCTAATTTGTGATTCTAATTTTCTTCATAAAAATGTGAGGTCAGGAATTGATCTAAAAAAAAAGAGTAGGTTAGTAGCTGTAAACACATATATTTTCAATCGTGTTCAATTGTATTTCTCATATCTGTTTTAAAAAACTTTTCACAGATCAATGAAGACTACGATAGTTTGCAAGGGGATGTACAATATTTCATTTATTTTACTAATGTGTCAATTCAGTTTCAGATGGTACATGTATAAATTTCAGATATATTGCAGAAAATTCTTACAATATATGCCATTCCTAGTAAGAAATATTTCTAAAATCAACAGTTTAAGAAGTAGTACATTTCTGTTATGGATTTAGATTGATTGATTGTATGTTGTTTAACGTCCCTCTCGAGAATTTTTCACTCATATGGAGACGCCACCACTTGCCGGTGGAGGGCTACAAATTTTGTCCTATGCTCAGGCCTTTGAGCAGTGAGGGATCTTTTTCGTGCCAGCACCTACTGCGACACGGTTTATATGGTCTCATCCGAAGGACCAGTCTCAACGTCCCACAGTGGGATTCGAACCCACGACGTAAGGATAAGGGAATGGGGCCCATATTCGGCCCTACACAGGGCAGTGGAAAATCCCTGCGGCGGCCCAGTGTAATGTAGAATAAAACATGTACCATATGGAACCATCCTAGTGAAATGTTAATTCAAAGTTTGTTCAAATCATGACCCCAGGGGTAGAATTTGGGCCACAATGAGATCACATTTTAACAAATGAATACATTACAAGTACCATGAACCATCCTGGTTTAGTGTAGATTCAAAGTTCATCAAATCATAATCCCTAGGGGTAGGGTTTGAACCACAATGGGTTGTCAAATTTTAACAAATGAATACATTGGAAATACCGTTACAATCTTCTTCTCAGGAACCAACGAACCAGGAAAAATAAAACTTGTGTACAAGCATCTTAGCATAAAGAAAATTCAAAATTGTTCAAAATATAGATTTCAGTTTGTGCAAATCCTCACCCCCTCCTTCCTTGAATCCACTTTCTAAGTAGCTAATGCTCAGGAGAGTAATGCAATTCTATCTTTTTTATTTTTAGAGATAATATGTCCATCATGCTTAACAACCAGATTTACAACATAAGTGCAACGCTGATGAAACATATCTTTCCCAACCAGAAATTCTGCCCAGGAAAAAACCTAACAGCCATAACTTCCTGTAATGAAATCACAGACGTGTAAGTATTTTGATGTATAGTTAATTCTCAATTCTGTAAAATGCAAAACACAGATATATATTTGTATAGGTTTAACCTTTTCTCATTATCAACAAGAATTTCCTAAGATATCTAAAATTTATTTCAGGGTGGAGATAGACGATGGTCACGAAGAATAAACAGTTATATACGGTACTGAAATGGAAAACCGCTGTCAAAATTTCAAATTGTACTGTTTAGTTTAAGATTTTTGAATTCCTAGATTGTTGCAATACATGTGTATGTTTCACATGTACCTGAAATTTGAATAATTATACTTGTGTTGTTATTTAAACATCCAGCAACACTGATATATGTTCCTTCATTTCTCCATTTTGATTTTTTTTTATACGGTACTGAAATGGAAAACCGCTGTCAAAATTTCACATTGTACTGTTTAGTTTATACAACAAGATTTTTGAATTCCTAGATTGTTGCAATACATGTGTATGTTTCACATGTACCTGAAATTTGAATAATTATACTTGTGTTGTTATTTAAACATCCAGCAACACTGATATATGTTCCTTCATTTCTCCATTTTGATTTTTTTTATACAGTACTGAAATGGAAAATTCTCCATTTTGATTTTTTTTTATACGGTACTGAAATGGAAAACCGCTGTCAAAATTTCAAATGGTACTGTTTAGTTTATACAACAAGATTTTTGAATTCCTAGATTGTTGCAATACATGTGTATGTTTCACATGTACCTGAAATTTGAATAATTATACTTGTGTTGTTATTTAAACATCCAGCAACACTGATATATGTTCCTTCATTTCTCCATTTTGATTTTTTTTTATACGGTACTGAAATGGAAAACTGCTGTCAAAATTTCAAATTGTACTGTTTAGTTTATACAACAAGATTTTTGAATTCCTAGATTGTTGCAATACATGTGTATGTTTCACATGTACCTGAAATTTGAGTAATTATACTTGTTATTTAAACATCCAGCAACACTGATATATGTTCCTTCATTTTTCCATTTTGATTTTTTTTTATACGGTACTGAAATGGAAAACCGCTGTCAAAATTTCAAATTGTACTGTTTAGTTTATACAACAAGATTTTTGAATTCCTAGATTGTTGCAATACATGTGTATGTTTCACATGTACCTGACATTTGAATAATTATACTTGTGTTGTTATTTAAACATCCAGCAACACTAATATATGTTCCTTCATTTCTCCATTTTGATGTTTTTTTATACGGTACTGAAATGGAAAACCGCTGTCAAAATTTCAAATTGTACTGTTTAGTTTATACAACAAGATTTTTGAATTCCTAGATTGTTGCAATACATGTGTATGTTTCACATGTACCTGAAATTTGAATAATTATACTTGTGTTGTTATTTAAACATCCAGCAACACTGATATATGTTCCTTCATTTCTCCATTTTGATTTTAGTCTACTGTTGTAGAACACCAAATTGTATGACCATTTATTTTTAACATCATGCGCAAGTAACTGTATTAATTAAATACCATACTTGTTTGTTCATGACTAATCATTGTATCTTCCATAACTCTGTTGTTTATAAAGAAGCATTCATTGAGTGCATTTTTCCATTTTAATACACATGTAAATGCATGTTTATCCTCATTTTCATAACTATTATTCATCACAGAAATGATTTGCAAATATGTACAAGTATAACAACCTATTGTTTTTTGAATATTAAAATGAAACATTTTGTATTTCTCATGCAATGAATCAAGTTAAAAACCCTCTCTACACTAAATCTATGATATATTTATACACTCAGAATAATGTCACCTTGAATCTTTTCTGATTTCTTTCTGGTAAAAAACAAAACAGGCAACCAGTACATGTAACAGGGGACCTCCAACCCCAACAACCTTTAAACACTTCTCTAATTCTCCCCTTTGCTTTTGACACCCTTAATGTTGAAAGCAATACACACAGTTAAGCTTGGTATTTACATCTTTTCACAATTTCAAATTTCCTTCCACATCCAAAATTTCTTTATAGTGCATAAAGGGTTTTTAATTTTGATAGTTATTGAGTCAATGAATCATGTTGTTTATATTTTGAGTGAATTTTGTGAAGAAACTCGGCATCATGCAAATTTCACTATTTCATCATTAGTATAACCTTTGTCTTCATTAAACATTTAAACTTTTTTATGGTAACATTTTCTATTAAATAAAGAGAAAGAGATAGTTTTCAATTTCAGCAACAGTTGAGTCATGATAACTCATTTATTAAAGGTTTATAAAAGCCAGTTTTTTGTTGCTCACAACAAGTATCGTTTTTTAGCTCACCTCAGCTGAAAGCTCAAGTGAGCTTTTCTGATAACATTTTGTCCGGCATCTGTTTGTCTGTAAATTTATCACATTTTGGACTTCTTCTCAAGAACCGCTGGGCCAATTGCAACCAAACTTGCCACAGAGTATCCTTGGGTGAAGGGGATTCGTTCAAATGAAGGGCCATGCCCTCATTCAAAGGGAGATAATTGAGAATTAATGAAAATTTGGTGGCATATTTTAAAAATCTTCTTCTCAAGAACCTCAGTGCCAGGAAAGATGAAACTTATAGGGAAACATCCTCAGGTAGTGTAGACTCAAGTTTGGTCAAATCTTGACCCCGGGGGGTAGGGCAGTCCCAAAATGGCCAACCAAAGTTTCACATAGAAATATATAGGAAAATTCTTCAAAAATCTTGTTTTTAAGAATGACAAAGCCATAATTCATCATATTTATATGGAAGCATGCTAAGGTAGTGTAGATTCAAGTTTGTTTAAATCATGACCCCAAGGGGTAGGGCGGGTCCAAAATGGCTGACTAAAGTTTTACATAGAAATATGTAAGAAAATTCTTTAAAAATCTGCTCAAAATTAAATGACAAAGCCATAATTCATCATATTTATATGGAAGCATGCCCAGGTAGTGTACATTCACATTTCTTCAAATCATGACCCCAAGGGATAGGGCGGGACCAAATTGCACTTAAATTTTCTAATTTACACTCTGGAACAAAAATTTTAACTTTCCTAGAAATGAATGTAAAGCTTATTCTATATCATCACCCCCCCCCCCCAATACCGTCACTACCATAACTCCGTTACTTTGGGCATCGAAAACTATTCAGAGATTTTCAATGAAAGTTTCACAGAATAATTATGAAGTTGTTGCATCAGATGAAAAATTTCAGAAGAAAAATTTGGAAAGTTTGCTTTGAACTGCTATGAACTTGAGACTTATTGGAGACAATAATTTATGACTTTTAGGTTTGCAGAATCACCTTTTCGTGCGTCGTCAATACTTCCGGTTGCTACCGGAAACGTATTTTAAAAATGCACTCTTTCAACTTTTTTTTTAAAAATATTTTTCTTTGATATTATTAATATAAATTGAGACCTGTTTGAGAATGCGTAATATGTAACTTCTTTTAGAATCCATCAAGACAATCTCAATGTATTCGCATTTAAAGCTGAACACTACTCGTAAATAGGCATAGTCCGCCATATTTCCCGTTTTTCAACGCTCTCCCTACAACTCATATATAAGGAGCAGATCGCTAGTCAGTTCAATGTATTTCACTGTAGAGATCCGACGAGTGTAGACGTACATCTTACAAAGCGTGCTACTCAATCTCGATGAAATTATCAAATTTTACGCATTTTTTCCGAAACAGGACAAAAGTATCATGGAAAATGCAGGTCAATACATTATTTACAAACAGAAAATGCACATAAAAACAAGAAATAAACGCAAAAAATCTAAGACCACGATAGGAGTACTACATGTCGGCCACAAGTTTCGAGTGTGCAATCGGGTGTAACGAAAGCGAACGGTTTATATACCCGTCCGACAGTGCCTATTTATGAGAAGTGTTCAGCTGTAACATTAGAAGCTGTGTTTTCAATGGCCGAAATGTTAGCGCTTTCTACTCTTATTCGAGCGACCTGGGTTCGATCTTTCGTATGTCCAAATTTTTTTTAAAGAACATTTTCATTTCAAGATTTTTTTTCATTCGGACAGGGGTTTGAAAAGCCAGTAGTGCAATTAAAGTAGGAAAAACCACTCCTCTCCTGCTGATACGTATACACCCCATTGCCGCGGGCTCTAACCCCTTGTTGGAACCAGAGCCCGGTCTCTGCGTTCTAAGAACACGACGAAATGTGGCTAAGGGGGCCTCGACGGTCTTCTTACTGATACCTTTGGAACTAATTTTTTTTTTCGTAGAAGGTTCTACATTTCGGGTGCAAACGCCTGGGTCTCATCTTCTTGGACTTTCGGAGGAGACGAGCAGCAGCAAGGAGGGCATTGGAGGTGACGGCAGTCTTTTCCTGGGCCACAATGTACGTTTTTGAACAGAGCCCGATCATGGCTTCTCCCTCGTACTCCATTTTGAAGAGTCCGGGTGTTCTCTTGTCGAATTTGGCGTGATCTGGACAACACGTCCGAGGGAACCAATGGTGTTCGCCGTCGGCCTCGATCTCCAAGCCGGGTACGCAATATCCCGTCAATCCCTTATGATAGGTCTCTCGCAGTTCTGAACGGATCACGGAGAAGAAGTCCTTCCCCGCCAGTGCCATGTAGGCGGAATCCGTGTCCATTTCACAGTACTCGAAATCGCATCGTTCCACGAATTTATCCATAAAATCGTTGTAGAATCGAAGCATGTGCAATTTCGCGTACAGTAAAATGAAATAGCCTATTTGAATGGGAAGGTTTAGGCGCAATATGGACTGGGGAGGTTTAGGCGCAATATGGACTTATCCTTTTCTATTTCATAATACTCGTCCTTCTCCGACAGCTGCGTCAATTTCTTGAACTGAGGAGGATTGGCTTCCAGCATGGCAAGTCCGTCTCCACGCACCTAGATCGTGTCCTCCTGGAACTTTTGTTGGTCCATGATGGTGGAACCAAAGGCGGAATTGCCCACCAATTTTCTAGTGTCGGCAATGATGGACTTGCTGGGGTCAGCATCTCCTAGACGGCGGGCTTTACTCACGTCCCGAACAAACTCTCTAAAGCAGGCGTGTTTCTGGTACTCTACCGTCTGGTATATTTTTGTTACCTTCATTCCATGCTCCAAGTACCATCGGAGGAGGGGTGTGGCCAAGAGGATCTTTCTCGCTCGCATGCCTCCCACCAGCATTCAGCATTTTTTTCCCAATGCTCCTTGCCATTCTGAGACCGTGTGAGCCAGCAGCAATGACCGTGCCAGTAGCAGCCGTGGAACTGGTATACCGTGTTGGTGTGGGAGTCGTATCCGTCCACGGGGTACGGACCAATCTTTTTTTCCTTTCCGAAATTCAGTTTATGTTGAATGGAACGCTCCAGAGATTGGCCAACCCAGTCCAACAAGTATAACACAACAACGTTCAATTTGGGTTTTATAAGTTTTTAATGAAATAACGGACAAACAAACAAACAGTTCAGATAAACAATCAGCCAGTCCGAATATATAAATATACACTTGTGTATAGAATTTTACAGAGTTAATACTTTAGTTTGTCACTAGTATAAGTTCTCACTAGCACAGGGGAGGTATAATATCGATGTTAATTCTTCTGTGTCGTATAGTGGAAAATCTGTCTTGGGAGTCCGATCTTAGGACTATATTAGTCTTCAGGCTACCCTTGGGACATGGTCCACTCCGATCAATTAGTTTAATTGTATAACTGATATTTCAAAGCCGTAGTAGCGGTAGGTATTATGATCATTATGAGTATTATTACACCCGAAATGTAGTTCGACGATCACTTTATGTCATAGTCATGAGGGTAAATGACAAGCGGAATGATCCATCACCCATTAAGTTCTGGACGTACAGGGATTATTATGCCCTGTTTACACACGTCCTAATTATAAACAACAACAAATATCTAAACATAGTAGACACATTAATAAATAGAAGAACAATATAAGTACCTTCACCTGATCAAGAATATAGGTTAAGTAAGTCTATAGTTATGTAATAATTTTAATGATATATCAGTTTTCATAACGTCAATTGTGTTACACTCCTCCCTTGCAGGAAATGAATAAGTTTAATTCATATATTTCATCACTAATAGATAACCTCGTCCATCACGTCATCTACGTTGCGACACTGTAAGAATAACACAATTGAGAAAGATATATACACCATTCACCAATTTTCGCTGATTAAATACGGTACCCTCCTCCAATGGTAGAATAATTTCCATCGTAGAAACATAAATCACTATGTACACGTTGATACACTGTTATTCTTGAATCATTTATTTTCATTGAACTGCAGTAAACCGCAGGTTTCGATTCACTCAGTTTTTAATCCTTTATTGTATAATTATAAGTCCAATATTCACGATCCTCGGCTCTAATAAAAGAGGGATCGACTTACAATAAAAGTTCAATCACGCTGTGGTGGTACGCTCAGCACTGGGTGGTACTGCATCCTTCCTAATCGTTGGAAAAAGTTTCGTAATAGTATCCACGGATTCCACTCCAGCGGTGTAAACAGTTGCCAGCAATGGTGCAGAGGCCTTTGTATCTCTGCCAGTGTGACCTTCACCAGACGAGTTAATCGCCACTATTGGGTACTGTCCATGCTCTCCATCTGCTTTCTTTCCTCTCTGCCAAAATCTACCTGACCAACGCCTTTTACATTTACAATAAATATAAATTACAATCCCCAGGATTAAAGCGATGCCGAAGGCTAAAATTGCATAAACCCAATTTGGTCAATCCCCAAGGGGAGGTAAATAATCAACTGAATCAATGCTTGTTAACTCATGAACCAGTCTGTTCATTGGTACTGTCTCAAGGTCTTGTAATTTTGTGGGAATTTCAATATTTGATAAATTATTTATCTTTGAAAGCAAAGGTTCCCAAATTTTAATTGATGACATATTGTACGATTCCATAAACGTTTGAAACATATTAGTTATATCATATTTACTTTCTTGATGATAATGGGGAGGTAATGTCAATTGACTTTTTACTGCAGAACAAGATTCACCCAATTCAACAATTTGCTATGGGGGTCTAACAACAAAATCAGAAGTCACTGAAGTATGACCATGTTCACAAATTTTGACAAATGGTAATTTAGTTTGAGTAGATATAATCCAGTGGCCATTGGTTACATATTTTGCTATAGGTAAAATTGTTTTCAATTGCACATTTACTTTACAATATTTCTTTGTTCTCCGAGTGTCTTGCAAAAACAACGCAATCACACGTAATTTTGAAACACTTGTTTTATAAATTGGACTTCTAGCAAAACAAAACCCTTTTAGTGGGTTTGAACAGGATTGTAATTCTTCGGAGGTTAGTAAAATATATTGAGTTCTTTTAGTATTTATAGCCACAGCCGAAGTCTCTAAACTATATTGCGCCACCATAGAACAATCGTTATCAATGATAGTGTTAGTACGGTTAGTCATAAAAGCTGGTAAATTATGAATTTTATAGACCATAAAAGTTTCTTGAGCATCAAAAAGAGGAATAGATAGAACTAGATGCGTTCTTGTTGCTTGGGCAACAAGCAGGTCTTCCGACCGACTTCTCTTTTGCAATCTATGCTGTGTCATCCCATGGAATAGATTTCTTAACGTATTTTTTTCGTTTACGTTCATTTACAGTAGTTTCTCAATACAGATCGTGATTGTCCCAGGTATTTCACAAAATATCTCCAAATATAGCTTTTAAAAATCGGCAGAATGTTCCACACATGTTATAAAAGAGTGAAAAGTAATTTGCAACTGAAAAAAGACAAAAACAAAGAAAAAATTTGGGGAACGCCCCGAGCGGGATTCGAACCCCCGACAGTAAGACAAAGTTTGGTTCGGTCATATCTTTGCAATAAACGCACGCATGAAAAAAATGAAAACATATATAGATATCGTTGAAGACGCGCTATAAACCCTGTAAATCCGAAAGAAAAATATTGAAAAACAAAAAAGTTGAAAAAAGTGACTTTTTGAATTCACTTCCGTTTGCGACCGGAAGTAGGAACGACAAAAAATGAAGGACGTTCGGCACATCTACATGTGATGTTCTTTCATGTCCATGAGTTTCAATGTCATATCTTAAGCCGTTTTCGAGAAAAGTTGTGTACAAAAATCCATTTAAAAAATACAAATTTCCCCAAAAATCGCGAATGGAAGCAAATTTTGAAAAAATGAAAAACACGTCTGGAGATATTAACCTGATGCATCTTTCCTGTAAAAATCTTTGAAATCCGTAGAGTCACAGCTGAGATATCGCCATAAATATGAAAAAAAGAATAATAATAACTAGAAACTCTTGTTGCTACAGCAACAAATAAGGTCTTACGTTCTTCTCTATTTATCCGTTAGAAGGATATTTTTCTATTGAAAAAAAAAAGACAAATAAAAAATAGACAAAATGCCAAAAAAAAAAAAAAATCCTCCATCTGAGCTCGATCCCAGAACCATTCATATGAAGATCGGACACGCTAACCACTGAGCCATTTAGTTCCACGACATTAGAGGTATTTTGTAAACTTATTATTTTAAGGTTGAAGGAAATAGTTTCGTAGTGAAAGAAATAGTTTCGTAGTAAAGTCCCGGTCAAATTTCTTAAAAAACTGAGATATTCCCTGTTTGATGTGATAATTGATGTAGAAAAATGATTAGAATAATTATGAGACACATTTGCAGTGAATCAGAGTGCTTGCTGAAAAAAAATGATGTGCAACATGTAGGTATTACTATGCATATACTTAGCATGTACCGAGCTGTAAATGCGAAACTAATACACGTGGTCAGTTGCAGAGGAAATTAAGCTGTAAAGCCGTAAGCCTTAGAAGAAAGTGAGTGACCCCCTATCAATTGGTGAATTTTCTTTAGGGCATAGATTGAGTTACAGAATACATGGAGTTTTACCCTGCTCGGAAAAACAAACCAAAATCTGGGTAGTCCCGGGATGCATTTTTGGTACATGTGGACTTTACTTGGCAGATTACATGTAATTTGTTGTCATAATTTGTGAGTCACGGGCATTTTCTCAACACTGCAACGTATAAAGCGAGATAACTGCAATCTATCTAACCTATCTGAATTGCGTAGAAATTCATTTGATAGGAAAAATTGTAATTTCCGAGATTCCTTCAATTAATATTAAATGTAAATAAAATTGAAATAAAATCTACATATAAAAGAAATCAAGAATACTTGGTATTTATATTTCGTATTAGAGCAGGAGAATCGAATGCTGTTGACAAAAACTAAAGAAATAGCCAATGCAAGTTTTAATTAATTTTTATGCTCATCAGCACCTAGATTTAAGACAGAAAAAAATGTAGTTTTTTTCCGATTCTTATTAGAATTTCATTATATACATCAGAGACTCACCGTTACACTCTCAGGACACTTTCTTTGATGTGTCTTCTACTGCAATCCTTAAATTTCATGTCGATATATCATGTCGTTTGAGTTAAACAAAATTTTTCTATGTTGGTATTGATTTTTTTCAAGAGAAAAAAAAAAGAGGGAGGGGGGTATATAAGTATTTGTTAAAGTGAGAGATGTAAATATGTCCACGAACTCAAGCTTGATTGTGAACTTTGGGTGAATGTGGTTAAAGGTCATTTATCGAAGTCAAAGGTCAAGGTCATAAAAAAAACTTTATAAACGTGAGTTTAACACTTGAAGCTGAATCAAGCTAAATATAATAAAAGATTTTTCAACTATTGAGTAAGGGTCAAGGTCAAAGGTCAAGGTCAAATATCTAAGGTCAAGGTCATTTGGGGGAAAGACATATATAAGCAATTTTAATACTTTTCCAATGACCTTGACCTTTTGATCTTGACGTAGTTTTATTTCTTATAATCGGAAATCGTTTTTTGTTTTGTTTTTGGTGGGGTTGACATATTTCAAAACTACTGATTAGATGCAATAATGTAATGCAAAAAAAAAAAAAAATGGAAGAAAAGTTGAAATTTAAGATTTTTTAAATCACTTCTTGTGACGACCGGAAGTGACGTCGGAGGCATTTATCCCTATATCTGTAGCCCACTCTTCAAGGTTTATTATCCATATAAGTTTATTGTCTTGATCTGTTACCATTGCCACGATCTGGCTATGCTTATTACTCAGTTTGAGGATTGGAAATCATGTGACCGGAAGTCAATTTTTAAAAGGATATTTGTAGTTGCTCGAGACATTTGCAATCTGAATAACGTGTCTAAAATCATTTTAAATACTCATTCTATAAAATATATTTATGGGGTAGTATGATACTCAATTCATAAACTTTTTCTCTCATAACTGGAAGTTGCTGTTTTTGTTTCTTTTGGGACGGACATATATCGGAACAACAATTAATATGTAATAGTGTGATGCCAAGAAGTATTCCAAAAAGAAAATTTGAAATTTATGATTTCTTTGATCACTTCCTGTGACGACCGGAAGTGACGGCGGACAATCTTATTCTAACTGTTTTTGCCTACTCATCAAGATTAACCACGTCATTAAGTTTGGTGTCTTAATCTCTCACCGTTTACGAGATCAAGCTATGATAACTTCTCATTTTGCGGACAGGAAATCACGCGACCGGAAGTGAGTTTTGCAAAAATTCTTGACGTTATTGTAGACATTTGCAGTCTGAATAACATATCAAAAAATCATTACAAATACTTTATCTATAAAATATATTTATGGGAAAGAAAAATACTCAAATTATGTAGTTTTTCTCTTATAACCGGAAGTTGTCGTTTTTGTTTCCGGTGGGACTGATATATTTCGGAACTACAAATTAGATGCAATAATGTTATGCAAAAAAAGTTTCAATAGAGAAAAGTTGAAATTTTCGATTCCTTTAATCACTTCCTGTGACGACCGGAAGTGACGGCGGACAATCTTAACATAAATGGGCACGCCTACTTATCAAGATCTATTAGACATATAAGTTTTGTGTCTTAATCTCTTACCGTTTCTGAGATATGAATCAGACAAAATTATTTTGAAAAAAGCGGAAATCGGACACATCTGACGACCGGAAGTGCATTTTGAAAAACTGAAAACTGCATTTGAAAGATATTTTTAAACTCTATCATCTCTGAAAATTTCATGAGAATCCGTCCAGTCATCTCTGAGAAATCGTGCTTTTAAAAAGGGAACAAAAATAATAATATAGAAAAAGAAAAAGAAACAGTAGAATCACTATAAGGCCTTCCGTCTGAAACGGAAGACCTTAATAATAGGAAACCGACGGAAAACAATAAGGTCTTCCGAAGGAAGTCGGAAGACCTTAATAATTAGAAGACGATTATCAAGAGTGGTGGATGTACAAGTAAGAAATTTATAAAAGGACCAGAGGTCGGTATCAGGATTTCCTGGTAATCTCAATGTTCATGGCAATTTAGTTTTGATTGTCAAAAGTAAAGACTGCAAATCTTGCGGCGGCATTATACTTGGAGTTAGGTGACCAATGGAAAGAGCATTTAATTGAATATATAAATGTTTAACATGTGACCGGACCTCTGACGTCATCATTTGTACTTCTTCTACGGCTCGATTAATTCGTAGAAAAGAATTTGTAATGTACTTGCTTTTCCAACGCGGAGTTAATTCTCTTTAACTTATCCGTGAGAATTACCAATGCGTTAATTATTTCATCTATCTTTTGTCTATTTTCTTTTACCGCAGCGCGAGTACTGTTAATTAAGGTTAAGCTTTCCGAAAGAACGTGAGTTATCTTTTGCTGGTTAGAAGCAAGGGTGTTTATATTATTTCTTATTCCCTTAGATCGTCTTCAGAAACGGTGCCAAAAAGAAAGCTAAAAGCTCTGCCAATGATTGGCAACAATGATCTTTTTTCTCGTACATTAGTATAATTATGAAGTGGACTTAAGACGCGAAAACTGTTGTGTACAGCATTTTGTGCGTCGCGAAGATTAATTATCTCCGTTTCCAGACCTTTAAAGGTAAGAAAATACATATCTTTTAGAGGGACATCATAAACTTTAATTAAGGCGTTGTTTATTTTGTTAATCTCATCCAAGCAATGTAATTGAAAGAATGATCGTAAATGTTAAAATCGATCACCAACGTCACCAACCAACGATTCCTGGTCGTAGATATTTCATGCGCTTGTTCAAAAATAACATTTTCCCGAAATAACATGACGTTAGTTAGAGAGTAGAGTACAATAGGGATGGTCAAGAGAAGAGAGAGCATGCTGTTGGTTGAATCTGTAAGAGAGAGAGAAAGAATAAGAGTGAGAATGATAAACAAATCAGAAGAAAGATCTAACTACATTGGGTAATCAATTAGCAATATTAAAGTTTTGAATGGCTCAGAGAATCTTCCTAAGTCCAAGGAAAAATCAGTGTATACAGCTGTTATTTCTCAGCTTCTTAAGGCGCTTTCTCCTAAAGAACTTTTCAAAAATATCATGTCCCCCAAGTATAGGAGAAGGACTTAGATAAAGAGAGTACCCATACGTTATAGGCCTCTCCGGATTATTAGCTAGAGACAGGTAGACGCTTATCCCTCCGTTTACTTCTTGGTACCTGGTACAGTCGGTATTGAGTATTTCCTGGTACGACTGTGAAGTACCAGCAAGAATGGGGTAATGAGAGTCATCCTCGTCGATATCAAAGGCACGAGCGTAGAACATGACGCTGACCCGAAAATGCTGGGAGATCCCAAAGTTCAAGAAGGTGACTAGGGCATAAGTCCTCATATTCATATTATAGTGCCTGTACCTTTTTCCGAGAAGCCTCGAAATGATCTGTTCTGGAGTTAGCTCATACCTATAATCTCCTTCTATAAAATCTATTAATACCCGTAGGGAGATGCCTAAGCTGGGAGGAAGAGTCGGTCCATCCGTGGCATAGCCCCGTCTCCTCACGGTTGCCGTGAACTGCACCAGAAGTTGAAGATTTTTTCTTACATGCTTCATCTTCCTCCTGTGCTCCGCCTTGTACAAATTGCCTATGTGCATCTGCAGAGTCATTGCCTGAAGATGGGCAGGCAAGTCGTACAAGGTGTCCGGAGTAGCCAGTTGTAAGGTCCAGGGACAAAGGAGGGTATTTTGAGATATGGCCATGAGTGATTACCCAATGGAGAAGATGAACAGGTGATGACTGAAAAATAAAAACGATTGGAAAATTAAATTAATTTAGACAGGGATTTTAAGAAAGTTTGAAATTCTTTAGTTCTCTTATTTTCTTTAGTTTATTTCTTGTTTTCTGATTACGGGCCCTACATTCATTAATGTCCATAAGGGACCCATCAGATTCGGATTCACTCTCTGAATTATCTTCATTTAACTCCGTATCGTTTTCCCTTGCATTTCGTTGTTTTAACCTTTTTGATAATTAATATAAGGGAATGTCCTCCTCAGAAGAGGAATTCTCTCTTTCTTTTCTATATCTTTGAGCTAATTGCGCGAGAGGGATGTTTTCTTCCTCACTACCACTCACTTCACTCTCATGTTTTATTGTCTCTCTTTCAATCTCACTTCCTGAGTGACATATTAGAATCTCCGTTTGATATTACATCGGAATTACTCGATTCATTGTCATAATAATGTTCATTCTCGTTCAGTATTCTCTTTTCATCTTGTTCCGCGGTTTCGCGATCGTTCGTTTCATCATTATCAGATTCTGGGGGCATTACGTAAGCAGCCTTACGTAACGGTCTACCTTGTTCGTCTTGGGGTATTTCCCATTCATTGATCTTTGCTAGTCGAAGTAATTCTTTATGCGCTTTTGTAACCTTACCGTCTAATTGGCTTTTTATCTTGAACAGGTCACAGGAGATATCTGCTCTATTATTCTATAAAATGGTTTCCATTTAGACTGAAGCTTACTTTGTCGTTGGTTATTTTTGTAATAGACTGGATCTCCAATCTTTAAATCCACGTCTACTGCGTTCCGATACGCATACTTTGCTAGTCTCTTTTTAGATCGCTTCAGGATTCTGTGAACCATGGTAAATGTCTTGTGCTGTTGTTTCAGTGCGACTCTGTGAGGATCCTAACCCATATACCTACGTCGAGGCTGTAGAATGTTGTCTATAGGAAGAACAACATCCCGGCTGTAGAGTAGATAAAATGGCGAAAAAGATGAGGATTCGTTGATGTTGAATCGAATCGCTGCTAAAGCTTGGTTCAGGAAAATATCCCATGTCGTCAAATTGTCTTCCAACTTCTTTGACAGTACGTCATGCAAGGTTCTGTGGAATCGCTCAACCTTGGCATTGCTTTGGGGATGGTAGTATGATGTCTTAACATGAGAGATGTTAAGTTCTTTCAAAGTCTCCCTGATTACCTTATTTTCGTTCTCCGTACCATTGTCAGTGATGATTTCCAACGGAGCTCCAAACCTCGGGAATATCTCCTCAATGATCAAGTGTGCAATGGTTGCTGCCGTTTTGTCCGGAACTGCAAACGCTTCTGGCCAACCTGAGAACAGATCTACAAACCCAATTATGTATTTGTTTCCCGATAATGACTTTGGATATGGACCCGATAGATCAAGACCAATCTTTGCAAATGCAAATGGTGGAACGTCTGTTTCCTGTACAGATGGCTTTAACTTCTTAAGGTTTCTCATCGCGCAAGTTACACACTTACCAACATAATCGTACAGCTCTTTGTAAAGGTTAGGCCAGTAGTACTTCTGTCGGATAGTATCAAATGTCTTGTCAATTCCCAAGTGACCATTGTCATCATGATACTGCTTGATTACACCAGATCGATAATGTGTTGCGCAGCACAGTTAAGGTGCGCAATGGAAATATCGACTAAATTTTGTATTTAAAAATGTATTTGTAATCAGAATGGCGATTATTTTTAGTACATTATTTATATCAGATAATTGTAATTATGATTAATAACTACATATCGAGGAGGAATATATTTTATATTTAGACTAGTCACGTGATGCTGCAGTCAGGCGATTTTAGCACATTGACTTGCATTATTGATGTTACATATAAATATCACTACTGCAAGGGCATAACCAAGTTTAATTTCCAAGTTTATTATATTATTATTTTCAACACACATTGTAGTTTCTAAAAAGTGCTGCGATCCTGTCTAATTTCTGCAATTTCATTGTTACAATTATATTTGTATGACCGAATGCTATATTTTTTGATGGTCAGCGGCATGAAATATTGATATAATTAAATTGTTTTTAAGATTTCATCAGGATCGCAGCACTTTTCAGATACCTTAATAGTTCTAGAGTTGAAATGTAAAAGCTTATTATGATCCATAGAGAGTATGCCCTTGCACTAGATCGATTTAATAAGACCCCCACATTACCCTCCGGTGTACTTGCATACAAATATACGGCAGTGTCAATTAAATACGTAATGTACAGAAAATATATTAATAAAATAGTGAAAACGACATTAAATTCAAGTTATTGCTCATAGAATATCTGTAAATAATATTTTATTTAATTAGAGAATAAATATTTTGTTGAGAAAATATTACTTGATCTGCCTCTCACTGCATACAAACTACGTCACGTTGTAAGAAATGACGTCATATTGACAAGTGTATTGCGATCAGTGACATGTATATAACTTGTTATGTGGGATTTAACTAAAGTCAAAACAACACGCTGTAGTAAGTTTTAATGTAGTTGGATCATTTCTTACTGGTTAAATTAGCAAATCAACTCATTTTGTGGTATTTTAAAGAAATGCTGTATGACGTATATTGTGTATGATGTCATAGTCAAGTTTTCCCGTACAAATTAGGCTCCGCCTCCTTTTTGTAACCTTAACTGTGCTGCGTGGCACAAAAAGTCTAATAACTGGATCATTATCAGCATTTGATAAATAATACAACACATCGTCAATAATAAGATGTTTGTTACTTACTGCCTTCTTTGCTATACCTTGTTGTATCTGGCGGATAATGCGTAGTACTTCAGGGTCTTTGGCTTGCTCTTCAGCTATGCTTACCTCATTGTCTTCACTAAGTTGGATCTGAGGTTTGAAAGGAATGTCAGGCTCACCTTTATCATAGCGTACAAAATCTTTTGGATTAATTGCATTAGAATTAATGAAATTGATTTCCAGTGAATTCTCATGTACATCTGGATCATCTTGCTCAGTGCTGTTTTCTATATCCGACATAAGGCTTGTTTGAGGCGTTCTGGATAACAAATCCGCGCACGTGTTCTCAGTTCCCGGGATATACTCAATCTGACAATTGTAACACGCAATACTCAAGGCCCATAACTGAATCTTTTTATTCTTCATTGGGGCTTCTAACACGTATTTTAGTGGTTTGTGGTCAGTACGAATTACAAATTTAGCATTATGCAAATAAGGATCGAATTTTTGAAGAGCATAATGAATCGCGAAGGCTTCCTTTTCGACTGTAGACCAACGGGTTTGCGTGTCACTTAGTTTATGAGAAAGGTAACAAATTGGCTTTTCATTTCTGATACCCGGTATTTTGGATTCCGCTCCTTGTTCGTTTACATCTAGCGGTTGCGCTAGGAATGCGCCTATCGCTGGGTCGGAAGCATCGGTATAGAGAATATACTCTTTATTTGTATCCGGTACTGATAACAGCGGCACCACGGTAAGACTTTCTTTTAAGAATTCAAAAGCTTTCTGACATTCATTATTCCATTAAAATCGCGCATATTTCTTTGTTAGTGATACCAAAGGCTCAGCGATTTTTGAAAAGTTTGGTACAAACCGACGATAGTAACTACACATACCTATAAAGCTGCGTATTTCTTTTACAGTATTAGGGGATGGCAATGTTCGGATTGCGGCCACTTTATTAGGGTCGGGTCTTATTCCCTCTTTCTCAATAATAAAGCCCAAATACTGTGTTTTCTCTTGAACAAAACTGCACTTTTTCGCTTTTAACTTAAACCCATGTTCTTTGAGTCTTTCAAATACAGTTTGAATATGCTTTTCATGATCTTCCATGGTTTCTGAAACAAGAGGCCCACGGGCCTTGTAGGTCACCTGAGTATTGTGCAACAACTTTCAAACAATTAAATTAGGTTCATGTTATAAACCAGAGGCCATGGAATTCGCAATTAATAATTTTGAAAGAGGTACCATTGCTTATAATAATTTAGACTTAGCATGCTAACTCTGTTTACTTAATACCAAGAGGTAGATCAGAGTACAATTAAAAGAAAATGCACTTCAACTTTATTACCAGTTGTACACCTCATCCCAAAGGAACCACTGATCCTGGGGTCACATATTTCAAAATTTGTTGGTTTGCGTTGTAAAATATTAACACGCACAGAGAGAGAGAGAGAGAGAGAGATTGTTTTAAAATTTAAAAAAAATGAAAATAAAATAAACAATTAAAGAAGAAAAAGAGTTTAATTAAATGTTTGTAGAGTCTGGGTGAATTAACGTAGATTCATTCCATCACATCCTTGTGCATTACGTGTGGTCATGTGACACGGTTTGCGCGCGAGACAATTTAGTTAAGGTAGATATATTTGTATGTAAAGATGTGGAAAAAGATGCAGATGGGGACACTAATGCAGTACCTAATTTTTTCTGTCACATTTATGCAAATTGCAAATGCCACGGTCCTAAGATGCAGAATTTGTCTTAATTCAGACGGTGTTGCCGATTGCCGGCAGGTTTTTGAATCATGCATTCGCATAGTCGGAAACGATGAACCCCCTCCGTGAAATCTTGGTTTTACGATGAGACCCACGTGTAATGGGGACACCAGATATGAAGCTTTTAAAGAGCGTCGATGGGAAGCGTTGCTATTGTAAGTTCTGACTTTTTTATCTTAATATAATCATACGAGTATATATATATTGCTATTGTAAGTTCTGACTTTTTTTGTCTTAATATAACCATACGAATATATATATGTATTTATATACACATATGATATATGCAATATCATTTTCCAGTCATCTTTAATTATGTAGATTATCAGAATTCTTGTCAAGAGCCCCAATAACGTTATCTTCATTTTTTTTTTTTTTAAATTTAAATCCCCAACTTAAGCATAGATCCTCCACTATCCTAGAAGAAAAAGTGACGAACATACCACTGACAACGAATCTATTTTAAGTTAAAGGAATCCTTCACAGGGTTTACCTGTGATCGGAACACCTCTGGATTAACCATTTTCACACTTTTTTGTCACGATCGATGATAACTCAAGAATTTAAATCTAAAAGTTTAGGGAAACTCGGACTCTTGGAGATATGATAGAATCTACGAACTCTTGGTGAGGGTTTTCTCCCGAGACATTCAAATTCCCGGGAGTTTTCTTAATGCATAACCGGTAAGTCAAGTGTTGTCTATTGTAATGTACAGCTGATGTAGGGATTTTCTTCGTGTTTCACCGCATTGCATTATGATACACAGTGTTACAACTTTTTATATTATATCAAGCAGATGTTTGAATTAAAACCTATAAAGTACTAAAATCATTTTAGAAAATTTAAGCTTCAAATATCTTTTTAATAATTGTAAAGTTCCCTGCTGCTGTAACCTTACCCCATGAAGCTGAAGTTACTTCTGCTGTAACCGTAACCCATGAAGCTAAGGTTTCTTATGCTGTACCCGTATCCCCTGAAGCTGATGTTCCTTTTGCTGTAACCGTACCCCATGAAGCTAAGGTTTCTTATGCTGTACCCGTATCCCCTGAAGCTGAAGTTACTGCTGCTGTAACCGTACCTCATGAAGCTGAATTACTGCTGCTGATATAACTGTACCTCGGAGGGGGCAACAAAGCCAAATACAAGTTAGTTGAACAATTTAGTAGATCTAAGTTAAATAAAGATATTGATTAACCATTATAACTAACTTTTCTTAATATGGTACACTGACTTGAAAATAGGTATGTGGGGGAAAAAAACCCATGATAAGAAAACATGAATCAGAAATTTTATTTTTGAATGCAGTTTTACTTGTTAAAATTGATTGTTAGTAGTTGTGCTAACATTTCTTATTATGCTCTATACAATAAAGAATAAGCAAAATGATTTTTTTTTGTAGAACATGGGAAGACTGTGTTCAAGACTCAGGATGATGATGAAGATGATAATGTTATATCAGGTATATATGGCTCATCCATAAACATTGCTACCATTTGTCCACTAAATTTGATATGTATTGTACCATTTAATGTAAAGAAAATAAGAAGTTTATTTAATAAAAGATACAAGAGAAAGAAGCTTGGTACAAAGTTATTCAAAAAAAATCAGATTGTAAAAGGTGGCTTACCATCAAAATATGAACTCCAGGAGAGAGCTACGAATTCTAACTCCTGATTCCCGCCTACATTTTGCATTCATTAAATTCAATTTTAATGGCAATTTGGCCATTAAATCTTTGTTTGATACAAAGAACGATTATCCAACGATTTCCACAACACTGCGTTAACTCTGTGACACATCTAATGAGAAAGTTTTCAATCTGGGAGGCATACTTTTTCAAAAGATATCCCAGAATAGCACAAACAGCGTCTATAAAGAGAAATAAGGAGATTACACAGCTGATTCATAACGTGCAGAACACGTATCCTGTTGCTTTCTTTGTCTCCTTTCTGAATGGCATGGACGGTATGAAAAGCGTTATAAGATAGTTTGGAGTTGACGACGTTGTTAAACCATTTTTTTGCACAAGATGATGCATGAGATGATGTAAAATAATGATGTCAAAATGAAGCCAATGATTGTAAGAAGAAGGATATGGAAATAACGAACAGTATTCAATCTCAACGTCCATTAAACAAATATACAAAATAAGAGCAGAGCAAACACGGACCTCCGAAACATCAGAGGTGGGATCAGGTGCCATGGAGGAGTGAGCATCCCCTGCCGACCGGTCACACCCGCCGTGTGCTCGTTGTCATAATCAGGAAATAACGGAAAAAATCCGTAGTCAATTCAGTGTATAAATAATGGACTAACAATTGATATGAAAAACGTCAGTCAGCATTTCATTCAATGATAAATTGTATTTGCTGACAAGGGCATTGTATCGACCATAGAATTTACGAAATGATGACTTTAAACGAGACTGTTGATATTCTTGTTTCATCAACTTGCTTGTCAATAATTTACCTCGTTTAAGAAATGATATGGAAATATGAATAATGATGCAGGTTCTTCATAAATGTTATCTGTTTCTATCATTTCCATCTGTGAAAAAAAGTATCTGAAGAAAATGTTGAGGTATTAAAGGGAGAAGTGAAAATACTATTTCTTGGGTGTACAGTTTTCCTACATTTACAGTTATACATCCAAAATATTAAAATAGAAATTAAAACAATTGATAAAATAAAAACAGCAATTGAAAGACTAATAACATGATTTGATTGCTTACTAATAATGACAGATGATGATGAACTTGAACATGGTGAACATGTGGGGCATGATGGACAAGACATGACAATTTTTGGTGAGGTAGTTGTTGAATCTTTTGACTTTGGTAGTCTGAAATCCTCATAACCCTGAAAAAGCACAAAATTACTTCTAAAAATAGTACAAGTATCACTGCTAACCTTTCTTTTACTAATTCTTTCTTAAGTAAAAACAAAACATAAAAACACATCAATGACACAATAAACAATCACTTACACGGTTATCTCCATTGAGATACACTATCCTTAGGGTTGTACCTGCTTATAATTCATGTGATAAGAAGGAATTGCAATTGTAATTGCTTTCGTCGATTTGTACTAAGTGAACTTTAGTACAAGTTAAATCAAAATTTGACCCCCTCTGAAAGTATACCTCATTAAGGTGGAATGCCAAACCAATTTTTACTCAAGCCCTAGAGGGGCTTTAGTTATCTAAAACGATGCTAGGTCATCGAATTACTCAGTTTAAAATTACAAAAATTATTATTTTTTAGTATATAAGAATATTTCTTGAAACAAAAATGAAGCTTATCTTGAAAACGTCTGTATATTCAAAGATATTAAGTGTTAAATAGCGGATTATTTTCTATGGCGAATGAACAATGAGTGAAGCGTCGCAGCCGCAACAGTTTCTATACAAATTTCACGCTTTCCTTTGCGTATGAACCTCAGGTAACTTTTTACAGTCGCCAACAAAGCATCCTTGGACGTGTCCACTGCAGACTCTGAAAGGTGACGCAGGTTACCCCATCGTAAACAAATTCTACAAAGCATGGCCAGAAACTGTATGGCTGTAAATCCCCCCCCCCCCCAACTGAAATTGTTCTTCACGGGCCTGCAGATGATGTATAATTTGAGAGACAGTAAAACAAGAGGCCCAGGGGCCTTGAATCGCTCTTCTGATAAATTGTACAACCTATCACTTGTATTTGAAGCCTCTAACCCTAAGTATCCTGAGACCAAAGTTGAATCACCTGACAAAGTTTGATGATACTTAGCCAATTAGGACTACTTTTTGTCTACATTCTGTTAGTACATTTATTCCTTTAGTATATAAGAATATTTCTTGAAACAAAAATGAAGCTTATCTTGAAAACGTCTGTATATTCAAAGATATTAAGTGTTAAATAGCGGATTATTTTCTATGGCGAATGAACAATGAGTGAAGCGTCGCAGCCGCAACAGTTTCTATACAGATTTCACGCTTTCCTTTGCGTATGAACCTCAGGTAACTTTTTACAGTCGCCAACAAAGCATCCTTGGACGAGTCCACTGCAGACTCTGAAAGGTGACGCAGGTTACCCCATCGTAAACAAATTCTACAAAGCATGGCCAGAAACTGTATGGCTGTAACCCCCCCCCCCCCCCCAACTGAAATTGTTTTTCACGGGCCTGCAGATGATGTATAATTTGAAAGACAGTAAAACAAGAGGCCCAGGGGCCTTGAACCGCTCTTCTGATAAATTGAACATCATATCACTTGTATTTGAAGCCTCTAACCCTAAGTATCCTGAGACCAAAGTTGAATCACCTGACAAAGTTTGTTAATACTTAGCCAATTAGGACTACTTTTTGTCTACATTCTTGGAAAACCCAAAATGCATCAACTGACACAGTTTGATTATTCTAAGCCAAATAAATACCTAAGATACTGCGCAGCCAGGTTAAGGGCTACCCAAAGGTAGAACAGTGTATGCAGAGCCTCGGGAATTCGATTATGACGTCACGGTGAAATTGTACAATGAATCTCGGCGAATAAATAATAATTTTCTTTTTCATATACCCCTATATACTTTGATTTCTCATGATTATTGTAAATATTAATCAATGTGTAACTTATCTTGTCAGTATAACACTTATCGAATGTAAAATCAAAGCCAACTTGATCTCGTTGTACTAACAGATATGACGTCATAGGCTAGTTTGACACGCAGTTTCACTGTACTTGAGACGCAGATAAAGCTATTAGTGGAACTGAAAATATGAAAATTAAATCTATATAAGCGTGATCTGACAACAATTGATTAATATTTTTGAATGCATTAAATCAATAGTCCACAGTCTTATTTAATTGATAATTAATTAGGTCTCTTATAAAGCCGCAGTCATGCACTTTTATATAGAAACGTACTACAATCACATGTACAACCCCTCCAAAATTTCAAAAGTTCAACGATATCCGCTTAATTATAAATTATAATATTTTATACACATGTAGATACTGTCCCTACTATTTTAAAAAGTGCTGGGAGCAAGCTGTGCGCTGTTGATTTTTTCCGTAGTTTTACATTTTTTCAATGCGTATAGTGTAAATGCACATACTTTATCAAAAGTCGGCTAAATTTTATATAATTCCCGGGCAGTGAGAAGTTGCTCCCAGTACTTTTCGGGTTAAGAAATTTGTCTTGTATAAAACACAATCAATTTCATAGTGAAAAATTATCCGCATATCGTTGAACTTTTACGATCATTGTATCCGTACATATTTTTTTCTAATTTTAAACATGTCACGTGACAAACAGCTGATGTACATGAAGTCGCGTTGGCCGAACTCGGTTGAGACCGCTTACATGCATATGCATTAGTATAGTTCCCATTAAATTAAAACTAATGCTAATAAAAACAAGAGGCCTATGGGCCACATCGCTCACCTGAGTAACTTGGGTGATGCAGATCTTTTTTAAAGATTTGCTCTATATATATTTCTATGTAAAACTTGGATTCCCTATTGTGGCCCCGCCCTACCCCCAGGGGTCATGATTTTAACAATTTAATATCTACACTATCCAATGATGCTCCCACATAATGTTCAGCTTTCCTGGCCCAGTGGTTCTTGAGAAGAAGATTTTTAAAAATTTGTTCTATGTATTTCTATGTAAAACTTGGATTTCCTATTGTGGCCCTGCCCTACCCCCGGGGGTCATGATTTTAACAATTTGATATCTACCCTACCAAAGGATGCTTCCATATAAGTTTCAGCTTTCCTGGCCCAGTGGTTCTTGAGAAGAAGATTTTTAAGTATTTGTTCTATATATTTCTATGTAAAACTTGGATTCCCTATTGTGGCCCTGCCCTACCCCCAGGGGTCATGATTTTAACAATTTAATATTTACACTACCCAAGGATGCTTCCTTGTAAGTTTCAGCTTTCCTGGCCCAGTGGTTCTTGAGAAGAAGATTTTTAAAGATTTGTTCTATATATTTCTATGTAAAACTTGGATTACCTATTGTGGCCCCGCCCTACCCCCCAGGGGTCGTGATTTTAACAATTTAATATCAAAACTACCCAAAGATGCTTCCACATAAGTAACAGCTTTCCTGGCCAAGTGGTTCTTGAGAAGAAGATTTTTAAAGATTTGCTCTATATATTTCTATGTTAAACTTGGATTCCCTATTGTGGCCCCGCCCTACCCCCGGGGGTCATGATTTTAAAAATTTAGTATCTACCCTACCCAAAGATGCTTCAACATAAGATTCAGCTTTCCAGGCCAAGTGGTTCTTGAGAAGAAGATTTTTAAAGATTTGCTCTATATATTTCTATGTAAAATTTGGATTTCCCATTGTGGCACCACACTGCCCCCGGGGATCATGATTTTAACAATTTAATATCTACACTACCCAAAGATGCTT
>NW_026930348.1:0-40463 GCF_032062105.1 Saccostrea cuccullata
TGCAAAACCTGAACATCAAATATACCTAACATTTTTTCTATAAACATCTTAATTACAATGAAACCTGTCTTATTCGACTTGCACAGAGAAGAGAGATTACAAAGTCTAGCATTGCAGAGCGTAAAGATCGTTGACATAAGTATAAATGAGAAATGAAATTGCACAAGACGAAAGACCACCTTTAAGCAATCGCTTAATGGTAGCTTAATGGTGACTTAATGGTGCTTAAAGAAGTTAACTTCTTTAAGCCACCATTAAGCCACCATTAAGCTGCAACTTACAGGTGCTTAAAGCTGACATGAATTCTTAAAAACGCAACATTTTCATCTATGTACGACTTGTTTCATATCAACTATAGCCGTATTCCGCCATATTTCTTTCAGATACCTTGTCTCATTGTAACGATATATACCCCAAAGCGCTCGTTACACTTGAATGATTTTTTGGTTTGGGTATCGACTTGTGCACATCTCCGATGGTAAAGCATATGAGAACACATGAGGTGATCAAGACATTTCAAAACTACATTGTACAATAAACGACATGATAATCATATTTCTGAATAATTATTGATTTGAATCAAAAGAAAAAAAAATGCAAGTGTGGAAGAGAAATTTAGATGCACGAATACGTATTTTCACAATGCACCAATTTATGCAGAATAAACTTGAAATAAATAGCAGTAAAATGTGCAAACACATTTTGAAATATCATTTAAATGGAACAAAACAACCAACGTCTTTGATTTGCAGCTCCTATGCAATTGATGCATATCGAGAAAACGCCGCGAACGCTGTAAACGTACCCATACCTGGTAATAAGGTTACTGCATCGGTTCGAAGATGTGCACAACGCCACAAGTCAAGTGATATACACTCTGAATTCCATTTATTGAAATATGCATCACAAAAAAGAAATAAACTCCATAAAAGCTCAATAGTAAACAGGTAAACGCACTGTCATTACTTTGTACAGACTAGCACGTCGATACACTTAGTCCGTGCTGATCAGATTTTGGTCAGGGAAAATATCACAAGTGGAAATAGAAGTTATTTGGTATTTGCGCGGCTGAAGGGGGAGGGGGGGGGGGGGGTTATAACTGCCGTTCATGAGCTATAATTGTGAATTGTCTATCTACATGTAGTTCTAATATACATTCTATACAAAGTCATGTGTATAGTCTGCAGTTGGTTTGCGTCGCAAAATTCATTTTTCAATTATAACTGATTATTTTAGTACTAATCTCAAATTTAAATTAGTACAGCTACTGAGTTCTACAAATACTAAAGAACTATGTAACCCGGGCAAATTTTTGTATTTTTCTCATCAATTAAGAAATGATGTTCTAAATAATAATTAAATGATATTGTTATGCAATTAATACATGTATATTGTATAGCCTGTACAAATCTTATGTATGAATATTGTATACCTATGAGATGTATATGTCTCTGGTTCAAATAAAATACAAAATCAAAACCAAGTAATTTGATATACGGTAATTATTTACTTCAAATCTTAAAAGCAATTAATCACTTTAACACACAAACACACGGAGAAAGGCCATCCCCTGTCCAGATTGACATTTAGGCATTTGATTTTTTTAGGCGGGGGGGGGGGGGTTATTTAAATATTCTTGGAAGACAGACATTTCTACCGAATTCAATTTTGAGATTTTTTTTAAAATGTGTCACTCCGACCACAAAGTATGTGCATTTTGAGGAATGTAACTGTTTAATAATTATGTTGTTATAGAGAGTCTTTCGAGTTTTCAGTATCCCTGCTTGATAGTCTAGCTATTTTTTTAAATATAAAAATAATTTCTGTAGGAGTATTTGGGAGATAAGCTAGGGTAGGGATACTTGACACTGGTTGAATACGGATAATTTTTATTTACTATTTTGTATATTGAACTCTCTCTCTCTCTCTCTCTCTCTCTCTCTCTCTCTCTCTCTCTGTAACCATCCGTTAGGGCAATAAAAGGTATAAGATCCTACGCATTTTGTGCTGTACCATTTATTTAGCTTTAGGACAGATCAAGGATTTTTTTCAGGCGGGATGTCGAAACTTCATAAATTCAACAATAATTTTAATTTGGACAAGAAGTTAATCCAAACGCCAAATTTGAAAGAGAAACTAGAGATATTGTGAGCAATGAGCTCACTAAATGATACCCCCGCCTTCCCATATGGTTATAATGGCAAAGTCCATATTTTGCTGTTGTTGCTAAACCCCAAATACCTGTCGGGTCAAAAAGTTAAATAGGAGGTGCACAATGGTAATATGAAATAAATCTAAGATTCTGTGGAAGTTTCATTAAATTTCACTAAGTGTTATAAGAAGATTTGCGGATAAGAGATGGGTACCCCAAAGCGTAACAGACAAACAGACGGATATAACGATTACTATATACCCTCCAACTTTTCAAGCGGGGGATATAATAAACGTGAAATATACATCACATGAATGGGAACATTGGGCAATTTCTCAAATACCCTCTCAAACGCATCGGCGTCAGAAGCAAATTGAAAGTGTAGGGGCTAAGTGCAAAGATTTTTTTCCCATACATTCAAGAAAATCTGACAAGCTTAAAAAAAAAGAAAATTAATGCCCTTTTCCAAAACGCGAAAATTCTATTGGGGGGGGGAGGGTAGCTTCGAACTTAAAATTGTTCTACAAACACCAACACTTTCATTTTTTTTCTTTTAAACCTATGCTGCGACTTGTCATTGGAAAGTGTGGGGGGGGGGCTAAACCTACGCAGCAATGTTCAATGTCTATACTACATGTAAGTATATATTTGTAAAAAAGCCCCCCCCCCCCGGTTCCAACGCCTATGCTCAAACGTACGTGTCGAACATAGACCTGGCTCCAGGAACATGAACCTGTCTTAAATTAAAGTCAGACAGGTTCATGATCCCGGAGCCTGGACAACAGACTAGTGAATTTTTAAAAAGCTACTTGTAGATAGGATGTGGAATTTTCACGGTGTTTTCTCTCTCTCTCGCTCTCTCTCTCTCTCTGCTTTTTCTAATAATCATTAATTATCTATGTCTAGAAATTTAATTCACATTAAATTATATTCTATTTTCATTATCATTGTACCACAGAATCAAACTCGTTTATTATACCCCTCGCAACAAGTTGCGTGAGGTATAATGTTTTGACCCCTCAGTCAGTCTTTTTTTTTTTTTGGTCAGCGCAACTTATCATAAACCATATTTATAGGAGACAATATGTGGATTTGCACATCACCAGGAAATTCCGAATCTTTATTTTTTCGGGAATTTCCGCACTGTTACATTTAGATTTTGGCCGAATCTTGAATATAGAGATGAGCAATTTGTCAGCGCAATTCCTCATAAACCGCTGCAAATAATTTCGTCAAACTTTGCAGATATTTAGGACACAATGTGTATAGATGTACATATTACAAGGAAACAGCACTTCGACTTTTGGGGAAGCGTGTGGTTTGTGAACTTGCTCACTTTTTCTTCCCGGCATTGTGCATAAAATTATAAATCACTTTGAATAAAATTATATTAGGTCTAATAAAGCCAATACACAGTATTTATTTGATAATGATTAATCATAAATAAATCCAATCTGTTTCAGACGTTTTTATTAAATTATTTTTATGAGAATGTTAATATGCATGTTTTATCCCCCCCCCTCCTATCACAGGAAAATATCTTCAAAAGGTGAATGATTCGTAATAATGCATGCTTTATTATAGATTTAATGGAGTTAAACCATGTAATCATAAATTTTATATACAACATTTAGTAATGTTTATTTTTGAAAAAATTACTTGCATTTTTTTCAATCAACCCCACTGAGCTTTCAACCTTTGATATTTTCCCTGACCAAATAAAATGATCGGCATGGACCACGTGTGTCCAAGCATCTTTTACTGTTGAGTTAGCAATGGATTACACGACTTCTGGGTTGCATTTTTGAATAAAAGTAAAATGGGATAATTCTTTCGACATGTGCACGTACATCCCCGTTACGATAGCAGTATATTCAGGTAAATGTTTTATGACTGCGTTTGACGCGTTTTCTCGACCTGCATGGGTTTTTCCTTACATGAATGTATTCCGTGTTAGTGTATTTTCTATATTGCAGCAAATGCATTCAAAAATAATTTAACTCTCGGTATAGTTCTATTTTTTGATGAATTCTTTCTTTTCAAACATGTATTTGGTCAGTTTATGGACTTCTAAAAACTATGCTATCGGAGATGTGTACATGTCGACAGCCAGGCTAGAAAATCACTCAAGTGAAACAGTTCTACAGGGCTATATATAGCAGGTACAGGTGGCCAAAAATCTTCGATTAAATATGGCGGAATCGAACAAATATGTCGGACAAGGGCGTACAGGAATGTAGTAAGTCGTACAAAGATGAAAACTGATGCCTTTTTAAGAGTTCATGTCAGCTTTAATGTCCAAACTTCATTAAGCTACCATAAAGCTACCTTTAAGCCGAGCTTAATGGTGACTTAATGGTCAAACCTCATTAAATTTTTTACGCATCTTATTTCAAATTTTTGATCTAACTTTTAAAGTTATTTCAATGTCAATTACGCAAAATCTATTTTTTTTTTTTTGTGATCTATAATTTTGTCTCATTCGTCATTTCTTTCAACATGCAAAATCTCGGGCACTGACAATAAAGTTAGCTTACAACCACAGGGGCTTGCTCCTGGTTTTTAATATTTTTAAAAAAAAAATCATTTACAGTATCAATAAAAAAGACGTTTTAACCTATTACCGTATATGATTTTAAAAAAAAAATAAATAGTAATTTCACACTTAGTTTTTATTATTAGTGTATATGATTTTTGTTTTAAAAAATAAATAATGATATTATTACACGCCGGGAAAAACCCCCTGTGAAATATCTTAATTTTTCACTACCGAAAATCAATTTGTTCTTAAAATTATCCTGGGCCAGGAAAGATGAAACTAATGTGGAATCATCTTCAGGTAATGTATATTTAAGTTTGTTCAAGTCATGACCCCGGGGGTAGGGCGGGGCCAAAATGGCCGATCAAAGTTTTACAAAGGAATATATAGGAAAAATCTTTAAAAATCTTCTTCTCAAGAACACATTGAAACAGGAAAGATGAAACTCATGTGAAATTATCCTCAGGTAGTGTAGATTCAAGTTTGTTCAGTCATGACGACAGGGTAAGGGTGTGGACAAAATGGCCGACCAAAGTTTCACATAGAAATATATAGGGAATTTTTTTTTTTTAAATTTCTTTCAATTACTTCAAAGCCAGGATTAGTAATATTTATATGGAATCATCCTCAGGTAATGTAGATTCAAGTTCGTTCAAATTATGATCTTGTTGGGGGTTAAAATTCAAGCCCCCCCCCCAACTTAAGTTAACTTTCAGTTCTAATCTGATATGTGCTTTTTTCCTAGTGATGTGCTCAGGTGAGCGCTGTGGCCCCTGGGCGTCTTGTTTTTTTCAAATTTTAAATTTCGTTCTTTTCCTTATTTTTACCAAATCAAGATATGTGTAACCTCGACGTTTATAATTTGTGATGACAAATCACTAAAATAATATTTTTCACCCATAAAAACAGTAATATCGTGTAATGGTGGCTTAATGGTGGCTTCATGGTAGCTTAATGGTAGCTTAATGGAGTTTGGACATTAAGCACTTGTAAGTCTACCTTAATGGTAGCTTAATGGTGACTTAATGGTGGTCTAAAAGCTACCATGAAGGACCTGTAAGCCACCATTAAGCTACCATTAAGCCGCATTTAAGCACCCATTAAGGACTTTGAGATGGCTTAATGGTAACTTAATGGTGGTGTAAATAATACTTAAAGATGCTTAATGGTGACTTAAAGACAACCATTAAACCACCATTAAGGACCTATAAGCCACCATTAAACCAGGCATAAAGGGTGTGTTTCATTTTGTGTTGAATGGCGGACACCACAGTAAAATGTATTGCAAATGTATCGGATTAAACAGGTTCCACTGTAATATATTTGACAATAAAGCAATCTACATCCTAATTATCCGTCAAGAAATCTTTATCAGTGTTTGTTGATAACAACGATATATTTCTAATTTCAAATTTATTACAATAAATATAAAGTACATCTTTTACTGAATACATTCAGCATCGCTTAACAGAACAGTTTAAACCCCCTTCCTTTACCGAAAATATGTTTGTTTACATGTTTTTTTACTTGATGTTAAATATTTAAAAAATAAAGAAATCAGCGATAAAAATTATTTTAAAATCGTCTCTTGAGGGTTTACATAATCCATGGATGATCTTTCGTCTGTTAAAAAAAAACTTTAATACTTCACAGATACATGTATACTGACACGAAAAAGAAACACAACAAGCAGTAATCTACAAATGTTTGATTTTTTAATCTTATAAGTTTCAAAAGCGAATAACATAAGGATAAACTCACTTTTCAGAACATCACAGGTTGGATAAAAATGTTAAATGTTTATCTGTTTACTTTACTAAGTAGAATATGACTGTTAAAACACCACACCCCCCTTCCATTCAAGTAAAATGTGCAAGACTACCCTAAACAACAATTACAGCTTAATTTTTACTATACAATGGGTTCATAGATCTGAGCGAAAGAATTATTCTTTAGAATTTTTTAATGCCCGATTTTCAGATGATTAGGTCGAATTTTCTCTAACTTAGAGTAGTTTAGTCACCCTTGGACTTCCGGTTGAAGGACTGTCCTTAATGCATATGAAACGTAAAATAGACCCATTTTTGAGGAAAAACGACTTCCGGTATTTTTCTGTGCAAAAATTTAGTCATCAGCAACTCTCAAAATGACCCTTTTCATTGATATTTGATCCTAAAAATTTGCATAGTCTAAGTAAAAATGCTGTAAAAAATGACATGGGGCCATTTTACAATTTTAAGTTGCAGAAAAAAGATAAATAAAGGGAGTTATGGAAAAAATAACTGGGCTAAATAGGGATAGATTGGTTATTTATCTCATTAAATTTCATTGTTTCAAAAATTGTTAAGGCATTTCACATGGATTAGAACGGTAATAAACACTTTTTTTATATATAATTTATAATATGTTACACTAATAAATCGGAAAAGTCAAGGTTAAAACTTTTGCAATTTTTGATTTCTTTTAGACTGCAATGGGACTACAGGAGGCACTTTACCACTTCACCAGTTACGTCTATAATTAGAAAATATACTTTAAAAGTGAAAAGTTCAACACTACCCTGGTGATAATTAATTTCAATTTGTAATGATAGTTAATGTAAGTTAATGTAAAAGCATCTCTGCACCATGAAAAGTGCTGCTAGAATCCTATTTTTTTTTTCACAGAAATAACTATTCAACACTTTCGGGAAACCTTTGCAAAATTTAACATTTTGTCATAAAAAAATAATGCGTAAATTGTAAACGAACATTTTAAAGTACTTTCCAAAATCAAAAGAATAAGAACTTTCGATAGAAAAAAAAATATGAAGTTTCAAAGTATGCGGCGTTGTGCTGAACTTTCGCATCTTTTTTGTTGACAGAGGAAAGGCTGATCGGCAAGTAAACACCCTGCCAGCTTTAATTTTACGAAGAAATTGAAGAAAAATATTAGCATACCTTTTTCGTTAGCTTTATTCCCACAAGAATCACACATGATAATCATTGTAAATGCTTTTAAACTCCGATTTCTTGTGTTTGTATTAGCATGAATTCTTGTTACGTTTTATTCTGCTACTAAATGATCAACATTTATGACGTCACGGATCTTGGTATTTAACCCCTGTGATAATGAGAGACCCAGAAACGACAAAATTCCGTTTATGTTTTGCCTCTGCATATTCTGATTCATTTATACGACTTAAAACCAACGTCATATCATATACACAAGTAGAAAATTTGGTTGTAATCCTAACATACCTGCGAATGCAATGATTCAGATTCTTAAGGAGTAAAAGATTGATCGTGTCCATAGGCTAGGTGAACATTGTTTCTTTTCAATTATGGAGAGTCATCGTATTATTTGAAAAATGTAATAATAGTATATAACTAGTTTTGTACCCCCGAAAAGCTGGAGATTATTTAACGGTAATTATGACTGTCTGTCTGTTACGCTTTGAGTTACCCTTCTCTTATGCAAAACTCCTCTTGTACCGCTAAATGCAATTGAATGAGACTTTCACATGCAAAATCTTTGTTACATAGTTTCATTGTGCATCTTCTACTTTACATTATATATACACATACAGTATGTATTAATTAATACAATGTTTCTTTTTGACCTCAGTGCTCACATAACCTCACAGCTCAATTCTTGCATAATCAACGCAATCGAAGGACAGTTCCTCAAGTAAACTCCTATACTCTGCCTGGGGCATATTACTTAACCATGGGGCTGTGTGCGTTCAAGCGAAAATTGATATCACTCCTCTGCTTGCATTGTGTCATAACTCAAAGTCCCACAAAGTTTATTTTTCATTTCAAACTTTAAATACCTGTACTTTGTGTTCTGAATCCAAATTTAACTTTTGCCAATCTTTTTTTATTCTATAAAAATAAGGGTGCATTCGTGGGAAGTTCAGGATTATCATATATCTTGGGGAATTAGAACTATTTAAACAAAAAAAAAACAGATAAAAAAATCTGTCAAAGCCAATGATTATACGTATTTTTTTCTAAACAGTTGCAAAAAGATAAAAGAGTGTTTAAAGCAAGGATGTGCACCCACCACGTCATCACATAAGTTCTATTAATAGCCTGATAAAGAAAAAAAAAAAAACATAAAAATACCACGGAGTTCAATAATAATTTTTAAAGATAATAATATAATCGTAAAAAAGCATCTATTTTGCTTTAGAAGTGCTGCTTTGTCCGGTGAAGAGAATAATTATTCTAAACATTTGCACGAAACCTTACTCGATGTTTTGAAATTTATACATATAACCCGAGCCGAGATTTCTAATAGACCCATTGTTACTCGGGATTCAAGCAGCACTTTTCAAGAGAATTTTAGAATTCAATCTTTCAAGTTGTACAAATTTTATGTATTAGAATATCTAGCTTACTGTTGTTCTTTTGCAATATTTTAAAAAAAAAAATAAATTCATTAAAATTTTTTATCTCTATTGTTGAATTATATATAAGAAATGCTATCAAAAACATAATAAGTAGGAAGATCATTGTGATATTTTAGATTCATTTCTTTTGATAATTAGTAGACGTAGAAGTGTTTTTTTTTTAATGAAATTTTGCTTTCTTCATGAATAGTTAAACGCAAAATAGATATGGTTTCTTGACGAAAAAATTATACATCTTGATCTTCTTTGTAGATAGATGGATATTGGATTGTATCACATATACCTTACTTATTGATTTGAACATTACATAGAATTATTCATGCTAATGGACTTATTGATTCTAAGCAAAAATATGAAGTGTTTTTCATGAAAGTATTTTCTATTATATTCATTGTTCTAAAGGAAATCAGTTCCACATCAAATCATTGAAAAAAAAATTATTGGTAAGATATATAACTTAAAACAAAAATATTTATTCCCCCTCTTACATTCACAGATTTTTGATTTATTAGCTAATGTAGTGAAATCGAATTTTATTAAGATAACGATCAATATTCAAAATCCATATTCATAAAACAATACAAAACAGGAGCAGAGCAAACATTGACCTTCAAAACATCAGAGGTGGGATCAGGGGCCTTGGAGGAGTGAGCATCCCCTGTTGACCTGTCACACCTGCCGTGTGCTCATTGTCATGATTGGGAAATAACCGGAAAATCCGTCGTTTAATCATTGTAAATATGCTGTAAAGGGGATAATTTCACTGGTTTTAATTTAAAATTTTAAAATAAGGTATGCTGTTGCACCAAAGAAATTTTATTGGCGTTTCTTATCAACTTGTGTAGCAAGGGTCGATGACGTCATAAAGTGATGTCATAATGAAACTGGCTATCGGATATCGTGGTACCAAGAATGTTCTAGAAAACAAGTCTTAAAAATTTTCGGCGTATGTTTAGCAATTATGGGTTTTACTAAGTTTTTATCATACGCAGCATTGTTAAGGCTTTAAATAAAGGGCGGGACCTAATTTATACGGGAAATGTTAACTGTGATGTCACACAAGAATAGGTACATTTTTTTTTATTCCTTATAATACTAGAAAATCAAATACTTCGCAATTTAAAACTGTATTAGCATAATAAACAACATCAAAACTTATCAATGCATTAAGGTCAGATGACAAGTTCCTAAAAGAAATATGTAATTTTTTCTAAGAAATTGTCATTGAAGTATATGAACTTAAACAAGTTTCCTCACAAAAATTAGGGTACCTTACCAGGCATTTAGACAAGATACCACAGGGTCAAATTTCTTATATCACCTCTATGTGTTATTTTCTGAATGGCCTATATCACAATTTGTATTGTACTTATATTTAAAAAATCCTTTTGAATACAATGTAGGATTCAGAAGAGAAGGACAAATATGAATATTTTTTATAATACCAAGAAATATAAAACATATGTTTTAGGAAAGTGTCGTCTGACCTTTAAAAAAATAATTGCTAGTTAAATCCCAGACAACAGTTTATAAACAAATCACTGATCGCTGCAAACTTGTCGACATGGCGTCATTTTGGTAAACATAACATATTTTAAGTGCTGTGAAAGGCTGTTAATTTTTTTTAATTTTTAAAATAATTGTTTCAATATTTATACACGCTGCGGTTTTCACTCAAATTTCAAAATATAGGGTGACCTTTAAGTATTAAACTTTTTTATCATCAAACGTGTCTTTAAAACAATGTGAACTACCCCCGAGATGTTGTCTATCAAATATGTCTCAAAGTCAATAAAACATAATCAGTGATTATTTGTTAAATGTTTGAAAATATACATTGGTTGCTGTATGCCCTTGTCGCCAAGGACGGTACTCATTTTTGATGCCCATTCTATCATTTTTGTTCATTGAATCCACCTGTCCATGTGTGTATAAAACATACACTGGTTGCTGTAAATTTTACATATTTCAGTTAATATATTTTTGGGATAATGACATGTATCATAGCAGCTTTAAAGAAGCGTTTAATTTTATTCTAGTTTACTGATTCTTAGCCATTCATTTTAATGCCCTGTCTCGAAAAGCCCTTGTTTATAAGCTTCCCACTGTTAAAATAGGTGATATAATGTAGTCACAGTAAGTGTTATATTAATTCATTAAAGATTCAATTATGAAATTATGAGAGAAAGTCAAGCTTAATGTCATATCATTTCTGTGTTGTTTGTCATCGATCTAATGAAATAATTTATTTGTTTAAAAGGCTTCGTATGAATGAATTCATTTGATTTTCCTTTTTGTATCGGATATCATTTCCTTTGATAATTAGTAGACAAAGTGGTTCTATAAATTTTGCATCCTTCATGAATAGCTAAACGCGATTTATATGTTTTCCTTAATGAACAATCATACATTTCTTTCCTTTTTGTTCCTGACATTATATATACATATCTCTGGTTTCATCACGTTTAATTTCTATTATATATTATTTCTTTATAAAGATATTATTAAAATATGTCGAAACTTTTTGGTAATCAAATAACACTTGCATCCAGACATCTCTATGATGATAATTTTTTAAATGCATTTTTAATGTTTTGTCCCATTTAATCCTTAATTAAAAAAAAAACAAACGCCACTGGCAATTTAAGTCACGGTATTACCGGCACAAACATCAAACAAAATATCAATTATATATAGTGCATGTTTTATACTAAACCAAAGCATTTCTTAAACTAGACAAACGCATTTACTCAAATGAAACTCTTCTTCAATATGCAGTAATAAAGGGGGATTATTCAACATTTCTTAGGATTTTGAAAATGTTTGCTGAATAATTCTCATAATGCTCAATTTTTTTCATTTTGCTTCCCTAAACTTGTGTGATGCTTGGGTCTAGGCTTTATGTTGACTTTAATTTTCAACCGATCAATTTTTGCTGAAACGTTCCTATTAAATATCTTCGAAACGAAAAAGAATCTCTGAATGGAAAAAGAATCTCTGAATAGTCTGAATAGTTTTTGAATAAAAAAGTTCAAAATCCCGAGAGCTTTAAAGTAAAACCAAGAAAAATGGGTTTGGTACTCAAGTTAGGGGCGAAGAGGGATTAAATTAAAATCCTCTCTTGAATCAAAAATGTTGATTTTTTTAACTGATGGATGTTGTTTAATCTGTTAAAAAAAGGAAGAATTAAATAAATGCTTTATGTATTTAAGTGCATATATTTCTAAAAAAAAACTCTAATAACCAACACAAATGTTCAGGAAAATACAAAATCAAAAGTCCATAAAACAATACCAAATAGGAGTAGAGAAAACACGGATCTCAAAACATCGGAGGTTGGATAAGTTGTTACGGATGAGACAGCATCCCCTGCCTATCGGTCATCTCCGCTTTATGTTCCTTGTCACGGTTGGGAAATAACGGAAAATTCCTTGTTCGATTCAGTGTATAAATATGGACTTATAATGAGTATGCAAAACGTAGGTCAGCATTTGACTCAATTGTTTGTCAATAATTTACCTCGTTTTAGAAATTTCTAATACGTAGATCATGCTTTTATCAATTAAGAAAGTAAATAGTCGCACATGTAACCAAGAATTGAATTGATGAAAACAAATAAACTGCATCATGCAAAAGTATTCCTATTTTGTTAGAATTGTTTCATTACTTTCATTGTGGCATTATTTTCTTCCTCTCTTTTTCAATCTTTTATCTAAGTTTGATTACTTTTCCCCTATGCTGAGGTTTTCGTAGAAAACATCAGTTACACATTATGTAGAATTATATGGGAATTTGTATTCCGATTATGTTTGTGCTGGAGAATTTGCTTATTGGAATATTTTTTGCTGAGTTACCGATTCTAGTAACCTTATTAATCTTTGGTTTTCTAGGGGTCCGTATATCTGCTGAGTTAAAGATCTAGACCCTTATTCCACCTCTGGTGTTCCAGTGTGAGAAACAAAATTTGTAAACAAACGGGGGAGTTCCTGCTTCGAGACGGATTTCCAAGGTAAAAACAGTGAAACCTGTCATATTTTTTAGCACTCTGTCGGGGAGATGTCCTTTTACTTGTCCCTTTAACCTCAGCCCACCATTAGGGAAATATCGCAATTGGATGATTTATTAATCGGATACATAACATTACCCATAAGGTCATTCCAAGGGTTTTTTCCTCTTTTTAACAATATCCAGCGTCCGCCTTGTTTTTGTTAAAAAAAAAACAGCCATACCAGATAAAACAACAATAAAACTGAAATTCATTATTCACCCGTTATCATTAGTTTATAATATTTTCAAATGGAGGAAAATGTCCAATCCATCCTATGTTTTTTTTTCTGATTTACAAACGAAAACTTATGAATAGTGAGCATAAACATCTTTCAAGAACGATCGTGTGACTTTTAGGTAAAATAACTGCGTGTGTTTACTGGTACAATCTCATAGTTTCATTATTTTCTTAATTTGTTTGGAAAAACCAATAAGATTACTCTTCCTTTCCTGTCCTTTTTTCGTAAAAAAAAATAGTTTAAATAGTTACTAAAATGGAGAATGTCCTTATGCGAAAATGGATAGAGTTTTATCATAAGTTGTTTAATTTTCATCGTATGAGGCCTAGAAAAAAAATATGTTTGTTTCCGCTTTCCCGACCGACCCTTATTTATAGTGCCGACGCTAAAAAATTTTTTAATGCTTTTGTCCCATGAAGTGCAAGATTTCATCCCGGGAATCATAATCTCCAATTTTGTAAGCTTTTCAAGACAGAAAGAAGTTTGAGTCACCATTCTATTATAAGTTTAAGTCACAGAAATGCTTGAAAACACCATTTCTTTTGTTATTAATCGTTTTGATTAAAGAAGTAAAAAAAAAATTCCAAAAAAAAAATTGCCTACCTACCTACCCTATATTTTTTCCAGCCTGAAAGCGGAAACAAACATATTTTTTTTCTAGGCCTGATAATAATTATTCATTAGATATTCCAATTTCTATTTTTCTGAAATAGGTGCAAACGTAAAGTTTTCGGGAAGTTAAAACCTTTTAAACTGAATGATGGGAGTAAATATCAATTTTCTGACATTAAAGAGATTGAATTAAACATTTGTATATCTTTAAAATATCCAGCGTATTTCTCATGTAACAATATTTCAGATTTAAAGCTTATTTCTCATATCAGGATACATCAGATAAAAAAAAGACTTTTCTCGTAAATTGATACTTCAGCTATAAAACCTATCTCTAATATAAAAATAGCTCCAGATATAAAATATTTCAGATATAAACAGATATAAAATATGTCTTTTATCAAATGAAAATTATATATAAGCAGATATACATTTGATCTGTAAAAGTGAATTCATGGATACACACCTTGAACGTTTGTTATGTAAAAAAGATATTTTTTTAACCATACATGCATTCTTGATATTGTCTTTTTCTTACAACGTTGAATATATTGAGCTGAGTTTGCGACTTTAACTTGTATATGACGTCACGTGACGTAAAGCCGGGTGAAAAGCTTCTTGTCTGGTATGTGGACGGATATGGGAGGTTTTTAGGCGTAAACTGCATACATCCGGGTAATTAAACAATATAGTAGATTTTATGGTTATGTTTTTTAATCCGGGTGTTTAAATAATCTAATTATCACATCATTTTACCATGTATTATGTGGTCATAAAAACATTTTTTATTACACTCTGTGGTTTCTTGAGAGGTTTTAAGACGTAAACCCCATACCTCTTGGTATATAATTAAACAATACATGTATATTTATAACATGCTTTCATTTTTATCACATGTATACCATAACAAAAAATATTTTTGTAAAATTTCCCTAATATGCATTTGATAAAAAAATAGATACTCTTTCATCAAAAATTATGAAGAGTATATTTAAACAACTTTGATAAAAAGTGAGATAATTTTTTTTTCTTTCTACAAATCTGATTTTTAGATAAATAAAACTGCACATTAAATTTGTAAAATATATTTTTGCAGTGTGTCAAAATTGTTAATTTCTTATTTCATTACTTTGGAATCGAACACCAACAAACGTTACTTATTTTCCTTCTTCTTCAAATTGAAATATAGTTTGGCCTAGTTTTGCTAATGCTCGTCAGAAAATATTCTATCATTACATATGCCACGACGCAAAAAACGATACATTCCTTTTGAATGTCTATTGAATTTGGATACAGCAGATCACAAGTTATGATTTTTAGAGTATACAGAATGTTTAGCAACAAATAATTGTGTATCGGTGGTGTTTCAAACTTGAGAATTATATTTTTTCTTGTCCTTTTCTGCAGAAGTTGCACTATACGGTTTATTTGCATTTCAAGCCAATTTTTTGACATTTGAGGACAATGAAAGACTCATTTATGATAACTGGACACCTGTGACGTATCAGAACTGGAATCTTACGACGAGGGTGAGACAGCAGTTGACCCAATCTTTAGTCTCCTTTTTTCGTATAACACGGTAACTGACTTTAAACGTTAACTAAAACTCCCCTTTATTTGCGAGGATTCGCCGTTTTATTTGGAGCCAGAAGAGTGTTCTGTTACATAATGTTTCATTTTCTTTTAAATAATTTAATTTTGTTTATATTTCGGCTTGGTTGATTCAAAATTGAAAAAACATTTTGTACAATCTAGGTATTAACACTTATTCCCTTGAGAAAATTTAATTGTTGCATATACCACGGAGAAAAAAGAGAAAATTCACTTCATAATGTCTATTTTGAATTTTACCTCAATCAAATTTAGATATATTTTTTATTTACATCACTTCCGCAGGTTGTAAAAACAACGCGTAAAAAAAACATAATTTGTATCAAAGTTGTTTCAAATTTGAAAATTATAATTATTTTTCTTGTCGCCAAATCCTTTGGTCTGCAGAAGTTTTCTCAAAATTTAAAATTTAATGCCAATGTTTTGATCAAATTTGACGAAAGATTCATGTTTGATAATTGGACACCTGTAACTATCAGAATGGAATGTTTCGGGAGAAATTATGTGAGGCGGCAGTTGAATAATCTTTGGCCTCCTTTTGTCATTTTCATAAAACGGTAGGTGGCGCTGGGTAAGTTTTTTTCATATTGACAAAGAAAAACGAATTTATACACAGGAAAACGGTTTAATTATTTAATTTAAATGTAGGATTCTATGATTTCTGAAAATACCCTATTTTTATGCTAAAGCCACGGGAAAAAGAAAGAAATTGTGACGTCATAATGTTACAGTCTAAAGTTTTTATTCTCTTGACCTTAATTAAAATAAACATTTGCAACCATTGTTTTTATATAATTTCATTAAGCATGGTGTAAAAAGTTCTAAATCATTAAATGGAGTTTTGTTTTGATACGTCGGATCGTATATTCGTCTCCTCGGAAGAGATCTAGATTTATTCTCGGATCGTATATTTGTCTCCTCGGAAGAGATCTAGATTGATCATCATGTTTTAAATAAACTATGAATAGCATATACACAAAGACAGACTGTGCATTATATTGTGGTAGTTAGTTATCTTCCCAAAGGAAACTTACGTGGGGTCTCTTCACACCACACTTACAACCATTTAGCACAAAGTGTTTTTTTTTATTAATTTCTATCCGTAATCCAAAAAAAAAATGAGGGAAAATATACTTTGCTGTGACGGACTGTCCATCTGTCTGTTTCTGATTTTTTTCTCATTTAACTGTAAGTGGGGAAATCAATTAGCCCTGACTACAGCCTAAAATTGGTTTGAGCTATATGGATTTCATATTTCACAGTTGTATATAGTATGAAAGGACCTATCCTTTGGGTTGAATTTTTTTCTTTATGTTGACTTTCATATGAGAATTTAAGCCTTGGTCAAGTGAGCTATGGCTTTAATATTTCACTAGTGTATTCCATGTGTAAAAACTTTACTTAATTTACAAGTATTTTTGACTTTGATCTCATTTTTTTTTTCAAAATTCTAATCTTAGTGTATCTATTATACGGTTAAATCAAGTGATATCATACTCCTCACGCTTATATTTTGATAAGACCTTCTCTTGAGTACAAGCAGTAATGACCTTTAACCTTGTTCTTATGGATTTGATCTACTTTTTAAAAACGTTAACTTTGGATGTATTTACTGAATATTTAGTTCTAGGGGTTAACTATTTTACAGGTTTATTTCTTGTGGTAAGAGCTTCTCTTAAATACCAATATTTTCTTTTTATTCTTTATCCTTTTATTTGGACATCAGACTTCTTTTGAAAAACTTTGCTAAAAACTTTTGTTGGTTGATTCCGTGACTTTTATATTTCACCTGTGTATTCTTTGCGAAATTCTTTGGGTATCATCAATATTAACACCTTGACCTTGTCCAGTTTGACCTACTTTTGAAAACCTCTAACTTTGGTCTTAAGTATTGAACTGTTGCTGCTTTTATGGGTTTTTTTTTTTTCGAAGGTACACTCATCCTAAGGAACATTTCTTTTGGTACCAAAACTAGTTTTATTTTGAACTTGGTGTTTGACCTGCAAACGATAACATTAATCATAAGCCTCTTTGTTTCAAAAACCTACCTTGAATTTTCATCATTTGCTCCTTAACTTTTCCTATTGGTTTAATAACAAATTTCAAGTTGCAGTCTATCAAATTTTTGGATATATATAAACCATAGTCTACACATTGAATAATAGAGAATGACTCACATATTGAGTCACTTTTTTTCAAAAGATGTCTCATAATTGCAAAAGTATTTGCAAACATATTGATTAATGTTAGCTTGCTAAGTTTTGTTTGCAAAGACAATTGCGGATATAAGATAACATCTTTCATAAAATAATGAATCAGTGTTTTTTTTTTAACTCTTTGTCTTGTTTTGCAAATTTGATTTTTTTTCTAACTTACTTGAATTATCTCTAACCTAAATAACAATAATATCAAATTATCTCAATTTTTGCTTTTAACGTTCGTGACGTCAGAATAAAACGCACATCACACATATAACCTTTTAATCCCCGATCTGTGTTTTGAAATTAAGAAGAACACAATAAAAAATTACAGTACCGCTATAAGTCTGCTATTACGTATATTGTGCATTCAAGAGCAGAAAGATATTTTTTTTAATGATTATCTGTAGCAATGGGAGATATTGATCTTCAGAAAATGTGATATTTTCTTACTTTAAGCTCATAATCCAGTATCATTGAGAATCTAGTATCATTGCATTTCTTGCCACACCTAAAATTCAAGCTATCTAAATATATTTATGGTATAATTAGATTTGTGGAAAAAAATATTCAGTATGCTTCACTCCAACTTTTTAGTTTATTTTCTCCATGATATTAAAAATAGCAATATTTTCAATTTAAGCGGTTGCAAGTAGATTAATGGATAATTAAATGCTCATCCAGTAAAAATACTGCATGGATGGAAAAAGATGTGGATATGTTTTTAGAGAAGTATAACCTTTGATGTATTATACCACAAAACATGACCATCAAATATACCTATGATCTTTTTTTAAAACATCTTAACATCTTTATTACAATGAAACCTGTCTTATCCGACATGCACGGGGAACAGATATAAAACATATGAATCGGAATAAACAAGGTGTTGTATTGCAGCGTGTAAAGATCATTGATATAAGTGTGAATGACAAATGAAATTAAATGGCTAATATCACAGTAAATGTATTGCACTTGTGTCTGATTAAACAGGTTCCACTGTATTAGGTTTAACAATAAAGCAATCTACATCCTGATTCTCCGTCCAGACATCTCCATTTATAAGTGTTTGTAAAAAAGAACGAAATATTTCTATTTTCAAATTTATAAAAACTTGAAAAAAAGATTTAAAAAATATAAAGCCTCACCCTACCCCTTGGGTCATGATTTGAACAAATTTGAATCTACACTACCTGAGGATGATTCCACATGAGTTTTATCTTTCCTGACCCAGTGGTTCTTGAGAAGAAGATTTTTAAAGATTTTTCCTATATATTCCTATGTAAAACTTTGATCGGCCATTTTGGCCCCACCATTCCCCCGGGGGTCATGATTTGAACAAATTTGAATCTACACTACCTGAAAACATGAGTTTCAAGTGGTTTTTGAGTAGAAGATTTTAAAAGATTTTTCCTATATATTCCTTTTTACGAACAAAACATAGGATGATTGGCCCAGTGGTTACAGAAGTTTTTTAAGATTTTTCCTATATATTCCTATGTTAAATATTTTGGCCCCACCCTACCCCCAACGGTCATGATTTGAACAAATTTGAATCTACACTACCTGAGGATGATTCCAGATGAGTTTCATCTTTCCTGGCCCAGTGGTTCTTGAGAAGAAGATTTTTTAAAAATGCCATTAATAATTAAAATCTCCCCTTGGAAAAGGGCCTGGCCCTTCTTTTTCCCCTTCCAATGGATAATTTGTACCAAGTTTGGTTGATGTAAAAAAAAGATGAAAATTAATGAAAAGTTTACGACGACAACGAATAAATATTTCTATTTTCAAATTTATAACAGCACATATCAAGTACATTTTAACTGAATACATTCAATATTCCTTTATAGAAAACCTCAACTCTCCTTTCTTTACGGAAAACATATTTGTTTATATGTTTTTTACTTGATGTTAAATATTTAAAAAAAAGAACTCAGCGATAAAAATTAATTTAAAATCGTCTCTTGAGGGTTTTCATAATCCATGGATAATCTTTCGTCTGTAAAAAAAAAATAATTAATACTTCACAAATAAATGTACAATAGCATATTTTTTCTATTAAAAAAATTATAACTGAAATTTTCACAGTAATACAAAAAGAAAAAAAAAACATGTTATATTAGGACTTAATGATGTTTACCTAGTGACGTCTGATCATCATGATGGTCCCCTTCACTGATGTCCCACTCGTTACGGTAGGATACCATGGATAGCTCCAGTTTTCCGGGGACCATTGACCGTTAAGGAAGGCGTAGTTACAATAGTTAAACCACCAGCCTCCTCTACGGATACTGGCAGCAGCACAGTTGTAACTAGCTTTGTCGTTATCCCTGTCTGGGGTGGAGAAGTACATCCCAGACAGATCTCTTAAAGGACTACCGGTGTCTAACATAGAGTCACCTGTAGAATTATCAAATAGTAAAATATTACATGGACACTTATATCAAATTTATATATTTACTTAACAATTAAATATATATATATATATATATATATATATATATATATATATATATATATATATATATATATATATATATATATATATATATATATATATATATATATATATATATTCAACTTTTAAAACTGATTGAATTGTGTTAAATTGTACTGTCAGCAGCACAGTAACCAGGAGGCCCGTCGTTATCTCTGTCTGGGGTGGAGAAGGACATCCCAGACAGATTGTAATAATAGGAAAAACTGTTGTCTAACATACTGCCTCCTGTAATATTAAACAAAAGGTATCACAGGGATAATTGATTTATCTAAGCATTGAATTCATATTTTTGGCTGTCTTCGGTCCCATAACACACCTGGCCGAGCCGACAAATTGAATTACGCGCGCGGTGACAAGGTTTCGCGTGTGTTATAGAAATTTAAACGTCGTAAATTTCTAAAGGATTTCATAAGGAAAATTACACTGAATGTAAATACATATTTTTAATCTAATTGTCAATAATAATAATAAGGTACTTCTGAGATAGACGGCCTTAGGTGATGGAAAGAGCTATAATTTTTATATAGTTCAGTCCTAGAATCCCCGGGGTCTATCATACTAGCACCTGCAGAATTAGAAAAAAATATATAACATCGATAATAATTATTGATTTACATCACATTAAACTTATTACTGAAGTACGTCTAAGATACACAGTTTAAGGTGTTGTTTCTTGTAAAAAAGGAGAAAAAAAATTCAAGCCAACAAAACTGCACAATTCACATAGCATCTTTTCTTGTGTAAAAATAAACCACAGGCGTGTTACACTTTTAATTTTAATTTTAACAATATAAAATATGGTGTACCTGTAAATGTTTTAGAATATTATATATTTTCATTAGATAAGGCATATATATTGTAAATGTTAAACCCACTGAGGTGTTTTGAATATGGATTTGTTTGACTTTTTTTGAATAAATATCCGAACAATGTTTTTATCATGAAATTTTCTTAAAGTTTTTGACATTTAAAATAATAACGCTCTGTAAACTTCTTATTCCATATGGGTTAAAATGTGAATAATTGAAAATCAGACTAGATTTTTAATTCATAGAGAAAAGGTATAGAGGTATAGTAAATGTGAAACACGACGAGAAGTTTTGCATTTGTTTTTTTTTTAATTTGAATGTTGAATGTGTTTTTGATCATTTTTTTTTTTTTTGAGAACATTAATTTTTTTGTTAAGATTTCGATATCATGGATCAATTATAATTACGCTCTGTAAACTTTTTTCCGTAAAAGTTAAAATGTAAATAATTATTAATTATTAGGAAACCCAAGCTGAATAACTATGGTTGAGCAAATTTAATACCTGGATTTATTTCTTTAAAAAAATTCACATAAATTTCTTGGTATTTAAAATCAATAATTTGAACATTTAGCTACTTGAAAATAAAGAATTCAATGTCTCCTGAATTATACCTGCAAATGATATTCTGAAATAATAAATATGTTTAATTAGCGTGGAATAGAAAAACGTATACATAATATCATTAAAAAAACCCGTATCTTTCTCTTTCTTTTACAACTTATAAATCTTTCAGTACAAAATAATATTATGATGATATACGTAATTTGAACCAATTTTTAAGAACTTAACGTGAATTCACTTACCTAAGGTTCCCGTTGCAGGTCCTGTAAGAAAGAGTTGGTATTTTCCTGCTTCGTTGGAGACAGTGAATCCGTCGTACATTTCATACAGAGTTGTACCATTCTCGAGAGTGATGGTAACATACAGGGATGATGAGTTTTCTTTTGTTAATTGATGGATAACGTCATTTCCTGTCATAATATATATGTGAAAATAGCTGAACGATTCATTGCAATACAATTAATTCCATTAAACATATGAATCTACCGTAATGAAAAATCATTTTTTTTTCCTTAGCTGTAGACAGTAATGCTAAATTTGGTCTCATAAAAATATGCTGCTTAATGATTTTCTTTTCTCCTTTTTTCTTTTTATTTGATATATGAATCTAACGCGATATGTAAATATCGTAGAACACATATTACCTGGTCTTGAATTCAGATCTTTATTACGCTTTATTTTTTTTACCTGTCACAAGATTTCTTCTTTCAAACTCTGAAGGAATAAAAAAAGTTCCGATTTGAAAGCGATTTACACTTACCAATCCAGACATCCTGTTCCGGTGAACCAAATCCGTTTTTATATTCCGTCCAGGTCCTGTCAAAGTCCAGGGATCCAGTATTTCGTTTTTGGATTGCCTTTAAAGTTAACACGTATAGCAAATCATATGTTTTAACAGTTGTGTGATCGATATGTTATGATATAATCTAAATAAATTCATATTTTTTTCAATCTATATTCTGTTAAACAACAAAAACATTGAATGTGAAATAAATTGTATAATGTGTCCTAATATTAAATACACAACAAACCGTCCATCCCCCGCCCATTGTGGTCATATCGCAGTACGCCTGGACAGGACTGGTAATGGTTCCATAGGGGTAGATTTCATACACCCCTGAATTAATGTATCCATCTGATTGAAGGTCCTTACAGTCTATTGGAATAAATAGAGCAGGAATAAAACTGTCATGTGAGTAGTATCTCCAGCCATCCTCATTTGATACTTCAGACATAAATGTTTTCCTAAAGGTTCGACATTTTTTCATCTGAGAGTTGAAACCAAAGATACTACACTCCCTTTGACAGCGCGCTGCACACCTTATCACTGATGTAGTATTGTATTCTCTTAAAAGTTCTTCATTTGATTTCTTATCATTCAGTTCCAGTTTTGCGGTGTATTTCCTCGAAATAGTTGTAGATTGGCACACCGCAAAAAAGACAAAAACTAAAATAATTACACAAAAAACGCCCATGTCGTAATTTGGACTTATAGCAACTGGCTGTATTGTGCGGTACCTTTAAAAATTTGCAATGTAGAATACCAAACACAGAATATAAATATCAAAACAACCAGTAGTTATCTAAAATGATTGGCTAATGTTTACGTACTCAGTATGTATCATTCATTTAAATATTGATTTGTTGAATCTGATATAAACTAGTCTTATTTGTACGGGAACAGTTACAAATGTTCCACAGATACTCCCCAATTCATTTTTGGTGCCTTTGTGAAGACGAATAATGACCCCTATAAATTATTGACCAGAGGTCATTTTTCGACGTCGAAAAACGATTTCCGGTCATTTTTCTGCTGCAAAAAGTGCCCTTGGTCATCATTCGACGTCGCAAAATGACCCTTTTGCCGGTAGAAAAAGTATGATGAACCTAAAAATTTGCATAGTCTAAGTGACGAAAAATGACCACTGTAAAAAATGATTCCCTTGGGGATTTAAGTTACAATTTTAAGTTGCAGAAAAAAGATAAATAAAGGGAGCTTATGGAAAAAATACTCACCTGGGCTAAATAGGGAATAGATTGGTAATTTGATCTCACTAAATTACACAATCATTGTTTCTTTAAGGTCAACGCGGGTTTGTTAAGGCAGCACATGGATTAGAATTCGGCGAATTAACACTTTTTTATATATAATTTATAATATGTAACACTAATAAATCGGAAAAGTCAAGGATAAAACTTTTGCTATCATTATGCATTCTATAGACCTCAATGGGACTTATACTACAGGAGGCACTTTACCACGATGTCACCACGTTACGTCTATAATTAGAAAATATACTGTAAAAGTGAAAAGTTCAACACTACCCTGGTGATAATTAATTTCAATTTGTAATGATAGTTAATGATAGTTAATGTAAAAGCATCTCTGCACCATGAAAAGTGCTGCTAGAATCCTTTTTTTTTTCACAGAAATAATTATTCAACACTTTCGGACGAAATCTTCCCAAAATTCTAACATTTTGTTCATAACTTCGAAAAATAATGCGTAAATTCCAGTAAACCGAACGATTTTAACAACACTTTCCAAAATCAAAAGAATAAGAACTTTCGATAGAAACAAAAATGAAGTTTCAAAGTATGCGGCGTTGTGTTGAACTTTCGCTTCTTTTTTGTATCGAACGACAGAGGAAAGGCTGATCGGCAAGTAAACACCCTGCCAGCTTTAATTTTACGAAGAAATTGTAGAAATATATTAGCATACCTTATTCATAAGCTTTATTCACACATGAATCACACATGATATTCATTTTAAATGCTTTTAAACTCTGATTTCTTTGTGTTTGTTTACATGAATTCTTGTTACGTTTTATTTTCTTTCTACTACTAAATGATCAACAGTTATGACGTCACGGATTTGGTATTTAACCCCTGTGATAACTACAGAGACCCAGAAACGACAAAATTCCGTTTATATTTTGCCTCTGCATATTCTGATTCATTTATACGACTTAAAACCAACGTCATATCATATGCACAAGTAGAAAATTTGGTTGTAACCCTAACATACCTGCGAATGCAATGATTCAGATTCTTAAGGAGTAAAAGATTGATTGTGCCCAAGGGCTAGGTGAACATTGTTTCTTTTCAATTATGGAGAGTCATCGTATTGTCTGAAAAATGTAATAATAGTATATAACTAGTTTTGTACCCCCGTCGAAAAGCTGGAAATTATGTAACGGTAATTATGACTGTCTGTCTGTTACGCTTTGAGTTACCCTTCTCTTATGCAAAACTCCTCTTCTACCGCTAAATGCAATTGAATGAGACTTTCACATGCAAAATCTTTGTTACATAGTTTCATTGTGCATCTTCTACTTTACATTATGATCTGACACATACACATACAGTATGTATTAATGAATACAATGTTTCTTTGTGACCTCAGTGCTCACATAACCTCACAGCTCACGGCTCATTCTTGCATAATCGACGCAATCGAAGGACAGTTCCTATACTCTGCCTGGGGCATATTACTTAACCATGCGGCTGTGTGCGTTCAAGCGAAAATTGATATCACTCCTCTGCTTGCATTGTGTCAACTCAAGGAACACCATGCACCAAATGAACAGGGCAGTTAGGGAATTATAACGCTGCTGTGCATATTTATTTACTATGAAAATATGAAAACAACCTATCTCTCTGTGTTCATTTATTGATTGATTGTATATTGTTTAACGTCCCTCTCGAGATTTTTTCACTCAAATAGAGACGCCATTACTAGCCTGTGGAGAGCAGTAAGTTTTGCCCTTACTTGGCACTAAGAGCCGTTGGTCAGGTAGGGATTTTTTTTCGTGCAAGCACCTACTGCGACACGGGACGTCGGTCTATACGGTCTCATCCGAAGGACCGGTATCAAAGTCCAACAGATAAAATCGAACCGTTGCAACTCTAGAGCAGACGCTCTAACCACTGCGACACGCGGGCGAACTTTTCGTGTTCAGTAATATAGACGTGGAAAAAGAATTAGATACAATAACTGATCAGTACGAACTGGTCCCTCCGACAATGCATGTAAACATTTTTGGACAATTTGAAATCACGAGATTTTACCAAAGTCAACTAAAAGAAAACATACAAGTTTTCAATTTTATACACATCTATTCCACATGATGAATTAAAGTCCAGGCTTTTCTATATCATTGACAACTGTTTTTTTTTTTTAAAAATCGAATTTGTAAATTCACTTTCCTTGTATTTGGTCATTTGCAAAATTATTTTGTTAAAACATATTGTGATTGCATACACAATTATTCTGAAGTTGACATCAAAAAGATGTCTGAGTTTCTGATTGACAATATCTTTGCGGTTTTTGGAAACCAGTTATTCCAACTATCTTTTGGAATTACCATGGGTACCAATTCAAGAGATAGAACAAATGATCAACCAACAGAATGTGATCCATTCGTATTGGTCGAAGTGGCCTCCGGACGAAGAGTCCTGACGAGTCGGACGTGGAAGAGAAAACCGTTCTTTTAGATCATCAAACGAATTTACCTCATTTTCGTAGGGGAAATTATAAGTGCCGAATTAGATTTCGGTATCATTGACAGAATAACTCATGAAAATTCAACTTTTGATATGTATTGCAATTGAATTTGACACTGACATAATATATGGAAATTTATTGTTTGTGATTAAAACAAAGTCTATAAAAGGTAAAATGTAATAGTATGGTGAACAGTTTTGTTACTGATTTGCTATTTGAGCAGATATCAACAGTAAATACAACCAGTGTAGATCAGAATTAAAATCCATTCAACTGTAGCGTTCAGTCTCGACATTTGCGCAGTAAAATCGTAAATCCTTGGTTTAAAACAGAGTAAAGTTTGCTCTTGGGCTGAAGCGATTTCTCTGATATTTCTCATGAACTTGTCAGGAAAAGGTCGATGACGTCATTTTTTACGTCGTAATATGACGCCATAATGTACACTAGCTATTGAATAGCTTGGGTACCAAGAATGTAATAATTATTTTGGATAGAAACCTCAATATTTAGCCTTAATTCACTTGCGAAAGCAATATAAGCTGCATTTTAGAAAATTGATTTTGCTGTTAAAACGTACATGTATCATGATAAATTTGTATATAATCTTAACAATTATGTTCCATTAGTCTGACAATAGAAACTATTCATGCTGTGTTCAGAAGAAAGACTTATACAAAGGAATGTATGTCATTATATAAGAAATCAATATTGTACATGACGATAATAATGTAATTTTGCTTCAATCAAAACATATCAATAGCTTTTCTGTCTGAAATATAAAGAATCGAAATTGATAAATGTTATTTTTTCTGTCATTTAAATAGTTTATTACAATATTACAAAAAATATTTTCGACATATTGCTTTTAGTTAATCTGCAAAAATGTTTATCATGCATCGGACACATACCTTGCTTCAGACAACTTTAGGCAATACTTAAGAGTTACATGTATTTATTTGTTTCTGTCTTAAAAATAAAGATTCAATTTTTTCAATGATACCGATTGTTACTATCATGTCGGAATAAAAATACCCCGATTATGGCCATGAAGTTACGTCATATTTTACATCATCAAAGGGGAATAACCAGAAATTTATGATTTTGCAGTTTTTTGAGTTATCCTTCTTTAAATGTTTGTATAATTCTTTTTAGAGCTGGTTTTCACTAGTACGTTCATTTCTCCGTACATCGGACACAAATTAACCATGCATCGGACACTTTCCGATGCATAGGTAATCAGTGCCATTTTCATACAGAACTCTACTTACAGCTGTTTTTGTCGGAAATAGAAAATAAAAACTCTAAATTTTCAGTCAAAATACAAGTTCTCCATATATGATTTTTACAAACCAGAGTATAAATTACCCATGAGAAAAAGGCCCGAATTACCGCATTACGAGCATTTTAAAGCATTTCTAAGGCAAATAAAAGCATCTTGAATTGTTCTACATTTGTGCAATTGTCAATCTAAGTTGAGGGTTATTTCTTAGATAAAAGGTAAAAGTACATCCATACCAAGGAATTCAAAGGAATTTAAAGCACTGTACAAAAGGTATGATATTTTCCCCGTCCAAATTCCTGCTGTCCGATGCATGTTAAACAATGTCCGATCCATGGTGAATTCTGAGTTATTTTTAAAAACTCGAATTTTTATTATATTTTCTCAATAAAAGCATAAAATTGTATCCAAAATTTATATATCAATCAAATACTAAATGTTAAACTCCATTTTTGATAATTTTCCGTCCACAGCGATATCACTAGAACTTGGTGAATAACAAGGGTGTCCGATGCATGGTGAATTCACCCTATTTCATAACTCAAAGTCCCACAAAGTTTATTTTTTTATTTCAAATTTTAAATACCTGTACTTTGTGTTCTGAATCCAAATTAAACTTTTGCCAATCTTTTTAATTCTATAAGAATAGGGGTGCATTCGTGGGAAGTTCAGGATTATCATATTTCTTGGAGAATTAGAACTATTTAAACAAAAAAAAAAAAGATTAAAAAAACCTGTCAAAGCCAATGATTATATGTAATTTTTTCTTAACAGTTGCAAAAAGATAAAAGAGTGTTTAAAGCAAGAATGTGCATCCCACCACGTCATCACATGAGTTCTATTAATAGCCTGATGAAGAAAAAAAAACAACAGAACAATACCACGGAGTTCAATAATAATTTTTAAAGTTAATAATATCGTAAAAAAACATCTATTGTGCTTTAAAAGTGCTGTTAACATCCCTCTGTCCGGTGAAGAGAATAATTATTCCAAACATTTGCACTAAACCTTACCCGATGTTTTGAAATTTATACATACAACCCGAGATTTCTCATAGACCCATGGTTACTCGTGATTCAAGCAGCACTTTTCAAGAATTTTAGAATTCAATCTTTCAAGTTGTACAAATTATATGTTTTAGAATATCTAGCTTACTGTTGTTCTTTTGCAATATTTAAAAAAAAAAAAATAAATTCATTAAAATTTTTATCTCTATTGTTGAATTATATATAAGAAATGTTATAAAAAACATTATTAGTAAGAAGATCATTGTAATATTTTAGATTCATTTCTTTTGATAATTAGTAGACGTAGAAGTGTTTTTTTAATGAAATTTTGCTTTCTTCATGAATAGTTAAACGCAAAATAGATATGGTTTCTTCACGAAAAATTTATACATCTTGATCTTCTTTGTAGATAGATGGATATTGGACTGGATCACATATACCTTACTCATTGATTTGAACATTACATAGAATTATTCCTGCTAATGGACTTATTGATTCTAAGCAAAAATATGAAGTGTTTTTCATGAAAGTATTTTCTATTATATTCATTGTTCTAAAGGAAATCAGTTCCACATCAAATCATTGAAAAAAAAATATTGGTAAGATATATAACTTAAAACAAAAATATTTGTTCCCCCTCTTACATTCACAGATTGTTTGATTTATTAGCTTATGTAGTGAAATCGAATTTTATTTAGATAACGAACAATATTCAAAATCCATATTTATAAAACAATACAAAACAGGAGCAGAGCAAACATTGACCTTCAAAACATCAGAGGTGGGATCAGGGGCCTTGGAGGAGTGAGCATCCCCTGTTGACCTGTCACACCTGCCGTGTGCTCATTGTCATGATTGGGAAATAACCGGAAAATCCGTCGTTAAATCATCATAAATATGCTGTAAAGGGGATAATTTCACTGGTTTTAATTTTTACTTTTTCCTCTAAGCTGACACGATTGTGGTTTGGTATACGAATAAAATTACCTCCTTTATCAAGTCCGTTAAATCAGAATCATAGCTACATGCAAACGACATTTATCAGCATTATGTCTTTATATAAGGAACAACAGAGTATATGGATACAAAATTGGTATATTTAATAAATCATGAACGAATAATTTAAACAGGTGCAGTCATCAGAAGTCCTTCACTATAAACGTCAATATACCTTTCTATATTACGATGAGTCCATGTAAACTGTTAATGTAGGTCGAGGAAATAGCATCTTTCCTCATCTTCAGTAAGTTCGATATTTTTTATTGATATCTTAAAACCAAAACGTCGATAAAAACTATCCTTTTTAATTTGAAATAAATACTGTTTAATACTAAGGGGGACTATTCTAAGATTAATAAAAGTGCTGCACAAATCCCAGGCACTTTCTCAGTTGATAAAAAGATTAGGAAACTTTAACTAAAAAACTCTACATATTGTAACTAAACAATTGCAGTGTCAACATTTGTGCAGCAATATCTTGAATCCTTGGAATATCCCACGTTTATGTGAACCTTGATTCTGTAAAACAAAGTAAGGTATGCTCTTGCACCAAAGCAATTTTATAGGCGTTTCTTATTAACTTGTGTAGTAAGGGTCGATGTCATCCTAAAGTGATGTCATAGTGAAACTGGCTACCGGATATCGTGGTACCAAGAATGTTCTAGAAAACAAGTCTGAAAAATTTTCGGCGTATGTTTATCAATTATATGTTTTACTAAGTTACTATCATACGCAGCATAGTAAAGGCTTTAAATAACGGGCGGGACCTAATTTATACGGGAAATGTTAACTGTGATGTCACACAAGAATAGGTGCATTTTTGATTCCCCATAATGCTAGAAAATCAAATACTTTGCAATTTTAAACTGTATTAGCATACTAAACAACATCAAAACTTATCAATGCATTAAGGTCAGATGACAAGTTCCCAAAAAATATGTAACTTTTTCTAAGAAATTGTCATTGAAGTATATGAACTTAAACAAGTTTCCTCACAAAAATTAGGGTACCTTACCAGGCATTTAGACAAGATACCACAGGGTCAAATTTCTTATATCACCTTTATGTGTTATCTTCTGAATGGCCTATATCACAATTTGTATTGTACTTATATTTAAAAATCCTTTTGAATACAATGTAGGATTCAGAAGAGAAGGACAAATATGAATATTTTTTATAATACCAAGAAATATAAGACATATGTTTTAGGAACGTGTCGTCTGACCTTTAAAAAAATAATTGCTAGTAAAATCCCAGACAACAGTTTATAAACAAATCACTGATCGCTGCATACTTGTCGACATGACGTCATTTTGGTAAACATAACGAATTTTAAGTGCTGTGAAAGGCTGTTAAATTTTTGAATTTTAAAATAACTGTTTCGATATTCATACACGCAGTGGTTTTCACTCATATTTCAAAATATAGGGTGACCTTTAAGTATTTAACTTTTTTATCATCAAATTTGTCTTTAAAACAATGTGAACTACCCCTGAGATGATGTCTATCAAATATGTCTCAAAGTCAATAAAACATAATCAGGATTATTTGTGAAATGTTTGATTATATACAATGGTTGCTGCATGTCTTTGTCGCCAAGGATGATACTCATTTTTGATGCCCATTTTATCATTTTTAATCATTGAATCCACCTGTCCATGTGTGTATAAAAAGAGACACTGGTTGCTGTAAATTTCACATATTTCACTTAATATATTTTTGGGATAATGACAAGTATCATAGCAGCTTTAATGAAGTGTTTAATTTTATTCTAGTTTACGGATTCTTAACCATTCATTTTTAATGCCCTGTCTCGATAAGCCCTTGTTTCCAAGCTTCCCACAATTAAACTATGTGAAGGAATGTGGTCACAGTAAGTGTTATCAATTCATTAAAGATTCAATTATGAGAGAAAGTCAAATTTAATGTCATATCATTTCTGTGTTGTATGTCATCGATCTAATGAAATTATTTATTTAAAAGACCTGGTATGAATTAATTCTTTTAATTTTCTTTTTTGTTTCGGATATCATTTCCTTTCATCATTGGTAGACGAAGTGGTTCTATAAAATGTTGCTACCTTCATGAATAGCTAAACGCGATTTATATGTTTTTCTTAATGAACAATCATACATTCTTTTCCTTTTTGTTCCAGACTTTATATAAACATATCTTTGGTTTCATCAGGTTTAATTTCTATTTGATATTATTTCTTTATAAAGATATCATTAAGATATGTCGAAACTTTTTGGTTTTGGTAATCAAATAACTCTTGCATCCAGACATCTCTATGATGATAATTTTTTAAATGCATTTATAATGTTTTGTCCCATTTTATCCTTAATTTTCATTTCTTAAAAAAACGCCACTGGCAATTTAAGTCACGGTATTACCGGCACAAACATCAAACAAAATATCAATTATATATAGTGCATGTTTTATACTAAACCAAAGCATTTCTTAAACTAGACAAAAGCATTTACTCAAATGAAACTCAATATGCAGTAATGAAGGGGGATTTTTCAATATTTCTTAGGTTTTTGAAAAATTTTGCTGAATATTTTTTATAATGCTCAATATTTTCATTTTGCTTCCCTAAACTTGTAAAATGGTCAGGTCTAGGCGATATGTTGACTTTAAATCGTGCTTTCAACACATGAATGGCAAAATGATGACTAAGTTATATTCAACAAAAGATGCTCAGAATAATGTTCTGAACATTTTTCAACCGTTCAATATTTGCTTAACGTCCCTATTAAGGAGTTGAAGAGTTAGTCCCTTTTGCAAACATCTTGGAAACGAAAAAGAATCTCCGAATAGACTGAGTAGTTTTTGAATAAAAAATGTTCAAAATCCCGAGAACTGCAAAGTAAAACCAAGAAAAATGGATTTGGTACTCAAGTTAGGGGTGACGAGGGATTTAATTAAAATCCTCTCTTGAATCAAAAATGTTGATTTTTCTAATTGATGGATTTTCTTTAATCTGTTAAAAAAAGGAAGACTTAAATTAATGCTTTATGTATTTAAGTGCATATATCTCTATAAAAACTCTAATAACCAACAAAAATGTTCAGGAAAATACAAAATCAAAAGTCCATAAAACAATACCAAATAGGAGTAGACAAAACACGGATCTCAAAACATCGGAGGTTGGATTAGGTGTTATGGATGAGACAGCATCCCCTGCCGATCGGTCACCTCCGCGTTATGTTCCTTGTCACGGTTCGGAAAAAACTGAAAATTCCTTGTTCGATTCAGTGTATAAATATGGACTAATAATGAGTATGCAAAACGTAGGTCAGCATTAGACTCAATTGTTTGTCAATATTTTACCTCCTTTTAGAAATTTCTGATACGTAGAGCATGCTTTTGTCAATTAAGAAAGGAAAGTAAATGCTCGCACATCTACCTAAGAATAGAATTGATAAAAACCAATAAACTGTATCATGCAAAAGTATTCCTATTTTGTTAAAATTGTTTTATTACTTTCATTGTGTCATTATTTTCTTCCTCTCTTTATTTATGTTTGATTACTTTTCCCCTATGCTGAGGTTTTCGTAGAAAATATCAGTTACACATTATGTAGCAATATATGGGAATCTGTATTCCGATTATGTTCGGGTTGGAGAATTTTGTTATTGGAATATTGTTTGCTGAGTTACCGATTCTAGGAACCTTATTTACCTTTGCTTTTCCAGGGGTCCGTATATCTGCTGAGTTAAAGATTCTAGACCCTTATTCCACCTCTGGTGTTCCAGTGCGAGAAATAAAATTTGTAAACAAACGGAGTTCCTGCTTCGAGACGGATTTCCACGGTAAAAACAGTGAAACCTATCATAATTTTTAGCACTCTGTCTGGGAAATGTCCTTCTATTGTGCCTTTAACCTCAGCCCACCATTAGAGTGAGATGTCGCAATTGGATGATTTATTAAACGGATACATAACATTTCCACAGTAATAGGTTTTAGAGTTGCATCTCTGTTTTAGCTAAGATTTTAACTGGATCACAGTTATCCAATCAGATAAAGCAAAACACAAACACTAAAACCTCCTCCAAAGCTGTCAATCTAGAACATTTTATGCATTAATAAATTGTCCAATTCCTTGTCAATTTTTTATATACCGTATTAGGCCATTCTCTAAACGTGAAAAAAAAAACAGAACAATCTGCTTGCATAGAACGACATACTGATATGATTGACGTTGAAATTTAATATTTTGAGATATTTTACGCTCTTACATATTTTTTTCAATTAAAAAAGGGGGTGGTATCGATCCATAATGGAGGCGCCTGTGGTAATATCTGTTAAATAATCCTAGTAGCCATGATGTTTGTTTACATTAGGTAAGATCGAGCTATTCCTTGATGTTAATGCTTGTTATTTTATTTTTTTTAATTATTAGATATACAGTACACTCAATTATTTCTTAATAACTTTGATCTGGTTGTTTCAAAGGTAGATAAGCAGGGGACCGATGGTACTCACAACATAGATATAGAAGATCCGTCCTGCAGTAATTGGTTACGATTCGTTAATTCTCCCGCCAGATGTCAGAAGCAAAATGTTATTCCAATCACGTGTGAGGGCATCATCTTCTATATGACGTCACCTGACGCAGAGCCGGGAGAAGAGCTTCTAGTCTGGAATGGGAATGGATATGGGAGGTTTCTAGGCGTAAACCGCATACATCCGGGCTATTAAACAATACATTTTATGGTTAATTGTTTACGTTCGGGTATTTAAACAATCTACTTATCACATAACTTGACCATATACAATGTGGTTATTAAAACCTTTTTATGCCCCCGTGAAGGAAGTTTCAGGGGGTTTATTTAGTTTTTGTCGTGTCCTTCCGTCTGTCTGAACGTCTCTCTCTCTCTCTCTCTCTTTCTCTCTCTCTGTGTGTGTGTGTGTGTGTCTCTGTCTGTTCGTCCACAAAAACCTTAACCTTGCCCATCTCTTTTGATTTAGTGGAGCTTTGACTTTCATATTTCACATGTGTATTCCGTGTGACAAGACCTTTCTTTGGGTACCACATAACTTGACCTTTTGACCTTAACCTAGGAGTTTGACCAAGTTTATCACATAAATTCTAAACTTTTACTTTGGCCATATCATTTGAATAGTGGATACCAGGCTTGTTCTAATTCACATATATATATTTTGTTAAGAGACCTTTCATGGGATACCAATATCTTTGACCTTGTAGATTAAAAACTCAAACCTTGGCCATAACTTTTTAACGGTAAGGCCTAGGGCTTTTAATCTTCACCTAATTAATCCTTGTGACAAGACCTTTCATTTGATATTAAAAACCTTGACCCTCTGACCTTGACCTTGGAGTTTGACACATTTTTGCACAAAAAATCCAAACTTTTAATTTGGTCCTAATTTATAGATACTAGGAATTTAATATTTCAAATATCGATTCTTTATGACAAGTGCTTTCTATTGAAACCATCAATTTTTACCATTTGACCTTAGACATTTCCGTATTTACAAGAAAACTTTAACTTTGGCGATAACTTTTGAATTGTAAGGTTTAGGTCTTTCAAACTTCACTTATGTAGTCATTGTGAAAAGACTTTTCATTGGATTTCAACACTTTTAACACTTTGACTTTGACCTTGGTTTTTGACCTCCTTTTTACAAACAAATCGGAGTTTTTCCTACCTTTAAAACGCTTACCTTGGTTGTAACCTTTAAACAGGTGGTGCAAGGGTTTTTTGTGTCATATTTGTATTTTATGGAAAGGCCTTACGTTAAGTACCAACATATTTGATCTGCATTTGAGAAAGCTTTACCTTCGATATGTTGCCATACGGGGGTATCAGTGTTTCACAAACACATCTTGTTATTACATGATGTTGTTTCTTGAGAGGTTTTAAGGCGTAAACCCCATACATCTGGGTATATATGTAAACAATTTATTCATAACATGCTTTCATTTTTATCACATGCGTACAAAAACATTTTTGTCAAATTTCTCCAATATGCATTTGATTAAAAAAATGATGCTCTTTCAGAAAAAAATATGTAGATTATATTTTAACTCCTTTGCCAAAAAAGTTATATAGATTTTTTGTGCTTTCTACAAATATCGCTTTAAACGTAATAAAAAAATGCACATTAAATCTGGAAAAAAATATTTCTGCAGTGCATTAAAATTGTTTATTTCTAGTTTCACCCATAAACATTATATTCGTTTGTTATTCAAATTGAAATAAGTTTTGGCCTAGGTTTGCTTATTCTGTTTAGAAAATATTCTATTGTTGCATATACCACGATGCAAAAAAGAGAACACATTCCCTTCAAATGTCTATTGAATTTGGATTCGGTAGATCAAATTTCATATTTTTTTAGAGCATGCAGGATGTAAAGCAACAACTCATACAATGTATTGTATCGGTGGTATTTCAAATTTGAAGATGATATAATTTTTTTCTTGTCCTTTTCTGCAGAAGTTGATCTCAACTGTTCCTTTGCATTTCGTGCCAATGTTTTGACATTTGACGACAATGAAAGACTCATTTTTAATAATTGGACACCTGTAACGTATCAGAACTGGAATTCTAACGACGAGGGTGAGGCGGCAGTTGACCCAATCTTTGGCCTCCTTTTAACTTATCATAACGACGGTAGGTGGCGCTGCGTGACTGAGAGGAATATCGTAACAAAGATTGCAGCAAAAATAAGATTGTAATATAGTTTATGGATTTGCACTATTCGGTTTAGAGAGATAGAAGATACGAGCTCTGAAGATATAAATAAACCTACTTACTTGCGTATGAAAAGATGGATTTAGTTAAAAGGAATTGAAGATGCGGACCGATGGGAGTTTAACTTTTAATCTGGACGGTTCCCAGAGATAAATCATTTAGGGTGACAAAGATAACGACGGCGAGCTCTAAAGATAAAAGTAATTAAAGAAATATTAAAATATGCAGGACATGTACGGGAGTATAAATGTAGCTCAGTGAGACAATTCGGCAGTGGAATGCTGGATTTTGTCTCTTTCTGGTTGCATTTATACAGGTAAGATTATTTTGTAGACTTGCGCGCGTTTTGGTAAACATCATTAAATTTTCACATGGCTTATTTTATTTACAAGTTAAACTTTTTTTATATTATAAGTAGTTATATTTATAATATGGTTTAGAATCTTTCGTAAAATTATTTATTGTAATTATAAATATTAGAAATAGATTGTTTACTTTAATAAAGAGTGGAATGCTGGTTGGGTAACATCGCCACTCCCCATTAGCTGTTATGCGCTGGACATGCAGAAAGAGAATAAATAAATCCAAGGGAGATAAATGCAAACTTGGACATTAAGAGCCTAATGAACTTTGTCTGGTCAGGACCAGGGAATTGGAAAAAGGTTTTCCCTGGCCCTTAAAACCTCTCACATGCGGAAAAGCGAGAAATGATCCCTGGAGTTCATAATCAGATCCAGTCACCAGACAAATAATATAAAAGTCATAAACAAAACCCCAAGTCACAAACAAATCCACAAAATAAACAGAATTCCCCAAAAGAAAATTCGTATTTTACGAAAGGAACTACACGTACTATACAGAAGAAGACGGACTAAAACTCCCCTTTATTTGTTAGGATTCTCTGTTTTATTTGGAGCCGGAAGAGCGTTCTGTTACGAAATGTTTCATTCTCTTTTAATTACAATAAACATTTGCAACCATTATCTTTTTTCTATATAATTTCTTTAAGCATGGTGTTAAAAGTTCTAAATCATTAAGTGGAGTCTTCTTAAGTTTACTTCGGATCGATTATTCGTCTCCTCGGAAGAGATCTATACTTATCCTTATGTTTTAAATAAACTATAAATAGCATATACACAAAGACATACCGTGCATTATATTGTTTCGTTATTTTCCCAAGAAAACTTACGCCGGTATCTCTTCAAACCATACGTACAGACATTTTATCACAAAGTGTTTTTTTTTTTTATTAATTTCTATCCGTAATGCAAAAAATAATGGACAAATACATTTTACTGTGACGTCGGTCCATCTGTCTGTTTGGGATTTTTTTTCTGATTTATCTGTAAGTGGGGAAATCAATTAGCCCTGACTGCAGCCTTTAATTGGTTTGAGCGATGGATTTCATATTTCACAGGTGTATATATTATAAAAGGACCTATCCTTGGGTTCAATTTTGTTTCTTTATTTTGACTTTCATATGAGAATTTAAGCCTTGGTCAAATGAGCTATGCCTTTAATATTTCACTTGTGTATTCCACGTGTAAAAACTTTTCCTAGGGTACAAGTATTATTGACTTTGATCTTCATGTTTGACTCACTTTTAAAGAAGTTTTCAAAATTTTAATCTTAGCGTAGCTATTACACGGTTAAATCAAGTGATATCATACTCCTCACACTAATATTTTGATAAGACCTTCTCTTGAGTACAAGCAGTAATGACCTTTAACCTTGAACTTAGGGATTTGACCTACTTTTCAAAAACGTTAACTTTGTACGTATTTACTGAATATTTTGTGCTAGAGGTTAACTATTTTACCGGTTCATTTCTTGTGGTGAGATCTTCTCTTGAATACCAATATTTTCTTTTTATTCTTCATCCTTTTGTTTGGACATAAGACTTTGACCTTCTTTTGAAAAACTTTGGTTATAACTTTTGAATGGTTGATTTCGTAAATTTTATATTTCACCCGGGTATTCTTTCTGAATTTTTTTCGGGCATCATTAATATTGACTCCTTGACCTTGTCCAGTTTGACCTACTTTTGAAAATCTCTAATTTGGTCTTCAGTTTGGAACAATTGCTGCTTTTATGGGTTTTTTTTATTTTTGAAGGTAGACTCACTGTGAGAAACGTTTCTTTTGGTACCAAAACTACCTACTTTTTGACCTGCAAACAACAACATTAATCAAAAGCCTCTTTGTTTCACAAACTTATCTTGAATTTTCATCATTATCTCCTAAAACTTTTCCCATTGATTAAGTAAAAAATTTAAAGTTGCAGTCTATTAATTTTTTGATATATATAAACCATAGTCTACATATTGCAAAATAGAGAAGACTTGTCACACATATTGAATCATTTAAAAATAAAAGATGTAGTCTCATAATTGCAAAGGTATTTGCAAACATATTGATTAAGGACAGGTGAAACAAACAAACTTTTTCATTGAAAAAGATTAAATATCATGTCACAAGTTTAGAAAAGTGGATGGTTCTTAGATTTTGTTCTCCTAAGAACTGGAATATGAAAAACACTTGTAAAATATTAGTAATATTACAATGAAAACACAAATATAAACAAATCACGTTTAGTAAAGGTTTACAGGTGAAAACAAATTTCAGAATATGTTATCTTGGTGCTAAAAAGTGTAATGTAAACTGAAAAAAATATACCAAGCCAGGTGAATTTTATTAGGAAAAGCTAAATTGTAAAAATCAGCCTATGTGATATTGCTAATTTTTTGTCATTTTGTTCCTCTTCTTTAAATTCACCTGGCTTGGTATATTTTTCTAAAGTTTATACTACACTTATAGCAGCAAGGTAACATATTATGAAATTTGTTTTCACCTGTAAACCTTTACTGAATATGATTATATTTGTTTTTTTATTGAAATATTACTAATATTTTCCTAGTCTATTTAATTTTCCAGTTCTTAGGAGAAAATATTCTAAGAATTATCCACTTTTCTCAACTTGTGACATGATATTAAATCTTTTTCAAAGAAAAAAATTGTTTGTATCATCTGTCCTTAATGTTAGCTCGCTATGTTTTATTTGCAAAGACAGTTGCAGATATAAGATAACATCTTTCAAAAAATAATGAATCAGTGCTTTTGTTTTTTCTAACTCCTTGTCGTGTTTTGCAAATTTGATATTTTTTTCTAACTTACTTGAGTTATCTCTTTCCTAAATAACAATAAATTTAAATGATCTCAAATTTTGCTTTTAACGTTTGTGACGTCAGAATAAAAGGCATATTACACATGTAACCTTTTGACCCCCGATCTGTGTTTAGGGTGTTTTGAAAAAAAAATACACAACAAAAAATTACAATATCGATATAAGTCTGCTATAACGTATATTGTGCATTCAAGAGTAGCTATGTTTTTAATAATTATCTGTAGCAATAGAAGATATTGATCTTCAGAAAATGTGATTTCGTCTTACTTTAAGCTCATAATCTAGTATCATTGAGAATCTAGTATCATTGCGTTTCTTGCCACACCTAAAATTCAAGCTATCTAAAATATATTTATGGTATAGTAAATTTATGGAAAGAAATATTCAGTACGCCGCACTTAAACTTTTCAGCTTATTTTCTCCATGATATTAAAAATAACAATAATTTCAATTTAAGCAGTTTCAAGTAGATCAATGGATAATTAAATGCTCATCTATTAAAATACTGTATGGGAATATGTTTATAGAGAAGTATAATCTTAGATGTATTGTACCACAAAATATGACCATCAAATATACCTATGAATTTTTAAATACATCTTAACATCTTTATTACAATGAAACTTGTCTTATCCGACATATGCACGAGGAACAGATTACAAACATATTTGTCGGAATAAACAAGGTGTAGTATTGCAGCTTGTAAAGATCATTGAGATAAGTATAAATGATTGATGTATTATAGGTATCTTCACATTACAGAAAGGAAGCAGGTGAGATGGTTCTGTTTTCATGTTTTTATATAAAAGCATAGACTAGATTGTTTTCATGTTGAGAATCACTAATATTATTTCAATTTGAACTCCGGAGAATTAGGGAATAAAAAACACATTACGCTTTTTTGTGACAATAAAACTTTTCTTTCAATGAGCATGTTTATTTTATAATTAATGAATCCCAGATGAAAATTCACCTATACGTTGTAAATGAATTGTGAGCTATCGAGAAATACCAGACATTTTGTTTTTGTAGTGAACTCTTTCTCCCTTCTCCAATCTATCTCATTCCTCGAAAAAAGAATTACCGTAGATGTATTAAAA
>NW_026930349.1:0-41482 GCF_032062105.1 Saccostrea cuccullata
AAACAGACAAAATGTTGTTCTGTGTTAAAGCTTAATCTAATCGAGGGGATGTCATACTGAGGCGTGAAATAACATTTTGGTGGTATATATTAGTTATTTGATTAATAATTTCTTTCCTCGGCAGCTTATTAGCCAATCTTATTTTGCCACATTGCAGATACATGGGACAAATTCTATCGTTAAACCGGGTCCGTAGGACAATATCATTTTAACGATAGAACATTCTATCTAGATGTATATGTTTAGCCGCTCTTCTATGTAAAAGTTCATACATATAAAACAGGTAATTATTACCGGCTGCGGTAGCGGCCAATCTTTGTGTGATTGTGTTAAAGAGTGCACATGGTGAAATGAAACGTTTTTTTATTCTTTCAATAAAATAATTCGTAAATTATAACAAGTAAAAATCATGCGCAAAATATTTTAAAAACTTGTTTAAACTTAATAATAAATGTTGAAATATATTTCAATTTCATTGTCATTAATATCTCATGATCATCGACGATTTATGGTCATATAAAAAGAGTTTACCTCAGACACTCCCCAGCCTGAGAGTGTGTATGATTTGAATAGAAATCTCTTGATTTTACGGATAATGATGATGTGGTTAAAGTGCATGGTGAATAAAATAAGTGAAAAGTTTTTCAACTTCTAGGTAAAATTGTTTTGAATTTGCTCTACATCTTCAAATGACACAAAGATCATGAAGATTTTTTTTTTAATTTTGCACTGCGGTTTGCAGCATAGCCTGCTCTGCAGAAACTATGGGCATTATCACGTGACAAAGATCCAGGGGGTATCAGTACGTGGTTCATCTTGAGAGGCCTACATCTTCATTTTGATGACAATAAATTCTTCTTATACATCAATGAACATGATTTTTTTTAACATCGATAAATCTATTTATGAGCAAATGCGGTAAAATTATTTTTTATTTTCCTTTGAACAGCCTGAAATAGAATTAAAAAACTATTTCAGCTTTGAATATCTTGACGTGCTTTCCTGCATGTGAAAGTTTTTAGCTTTGCAGCCAATTTGATGCTTTGCATCAATTAAATTCGTACTGACATTGTACATGTAGAGGCATGTAAAATATTCTGTTTATTGGACGGAATAGTATACCATTCTGTACAATATCATTTTAAGTTTAGTAGCAAATAACTGCAAACTCAAAAGTGCTTAATTTCATGTTGGATTTCCCCCTGTGAATTACAAACGTTAACTCCACTTACAATTATCATGCATGCGTACATGTAGTTTAAGATTCATAAAACAATTACCACTTCGATAAATACAGGGAAAAATGGTGTAAACCTAGCTCGACTTATTATGTTGTACGTACGACTTAGTATCTCGTTCATACGACTTATTATGTCGTAGGTATGACTTATTATCTCGTTCGTACGACTTATTATGTGGTACGTACGACTAATATATGTCGTACGTACGACTTAGTATCTCGTTCATACGAGTTATTATGTCGTACGTACGACTTAGAATCTCGTTCGTATGACTTATTATGTCTTACGTACGACTTGTTATGTCGTACATACTTACAATTATTTTTTTCAAGTGGCAGCAATACTTACATGTAGGTTCTAAATGTATTATTTTCCAGGGAAATTTTATGGATAAAGCAACAGCTTCATAATAGTTTTAATAATAGAAATATAAATATCGTAGATACATTTTGCATTGAAATAATTATTCTTCAAACACGATATCTTTGTTATTTAATAAAAAACGTGCAAATCCTTACCATCAAAAAAATGAATCCTTTCACTTCGGAGTTCTGAATGACAATAAAGACTGAACGATAAGTGAACGGTGAACGCAAGGTAAACGCAAAGTAAACGGAACGAAGAGCGAACGGTGAACGTTTTGTGAACGGTGAACTGGAGCGCACGGTAAACGGTGAACACAAAAAAACTGTGAACGGAGAGCGAACGGTGAACGCACGGTGAGCGAACGGAAAAATGGGAAAGTAGAACGTTTCAGGGACTGTAGGATTTTTTTATTGTTTAAGTTGTCATAAAAAATACGTAAATTTCTGTCTCCAGATGCGATGTGACAAAAGAATCTTGCTTTTTCGAATTTCAACCCTATTCATACTCTAAAATATTTTAAAAGATACGTGTTCGCTGACATATATTTTATTTATCTTAGAAAATTTCCGTTAGGGACCGAGTGATGGGACCAAAACATGGAGAATCAAACGTTCATTCATACACTGTTGGGCAAAGTATTTGTCACATATATCTCAAAAATAAGTCGTCTAGAAACCTATTGATATATCTGCTTTCATGTATGTGGGACAAACTAAATTAGGGATATACAAAATATGAATATAATTGAAAAACAGGTATTTTGTAAGCAAATGGTCCTTCTTCCTCTTAAAAGGCAATTGAGTTCAATGTACAATCAATGAAATCCTGTTTTTTAAAAACATTTTTGTTCTCAAAGAAAGAAAAAATATTCCTTTTCATATTAATGAGCAAAAATATATCTAAACCCCGTTCTTTTCTTCACATTAAAAGTATGTGAAAACACATTTTTGAAGCGATATGTCATACAGTATCTTTAAAAACATATTTTATTTTGATTCATTATTAAATAAATCAGGGTATGTACAACGTATTTTATGCACGTGTTAAGTAAAAATCTTGATTTAAAAATAGGCCACGGTACTTTTACTCATCAACGTTATTCACTCAACTTGCTTGTACAGTAAAGCCTTTTCAATGGATTACTTTTTCCAAACATACATTATATCGATCGATTAAAGCACCATGTCTTTAGAATCTTGAAAGTTCTTCTTGGATAGTAGTGTATTTATTGGGTCTTTCATAAGCATCGAAATTGGAGGTGGAACATTGTTCAGCATGATACCACTGGAGTTCATGGTCTGATTCTCTGCTGAAGTTATGACCACTTTCAATAATTTGTCAATGTAACCTTCAAATAAATAATTTTGTATATACAGTCAAACCTCATTCTTTACACATCTTACTGATGAATTAAAGCAAAAAATATTCTCTAGCCACTGAGATATTGATACCCGGGGCCATGAAACAATATCAATAACTAACAAATTGTATGTGCTACATATATGTGAGGAAGTAGAACTACATGGGCTAATCATTATATGTAAGCAATGCTACAAGATACATTGTAATAAAAATTACTAGATATGTATAATATTTCAAATAAGGGGTCTAAATGAAAAAAAATAATATTGATTAGACTACCAGTATTTAATACATTCATCCTTGTTACAATCGACTGATTTTTTTTTAATTCTTAGATCTCTTTGGAACATGCTTGCTGTCACTTATCTCAAGTCCAATATCGGATCTTCTTCTTGCAGTCTAAAAATTGTAATATTTAATTTTAAGTAAGACGAGTGTTAACATACAATATGAGAAATATGCTTGATAAATATACCTGATCAAATTCCTGATCATCTGGTTCAATAATGTCTGTCTGTGAGCCAGTTTCATTTGTTGTACACTGCACATGATCATGTTGTGACTCCTATGATTCCACAGTCTGTAAAAAGGTAAAAGAAAAATATGTAGAGCTTACCAATGCCTTATTCAGCTTTTATAAAGGACAAGATAGGGTAAGAGCCGAATCTAGCCCCTTATTTGATGTAAAAATCAGAACACTGGTAAAATTGTGATAGTTTGTAGTTAAGAAGTTAAAATGATGATATCTTTAAGACAAGCACTAATTTTAATTCAAAGCTTACATGGAAGCCTCTAGAGGGTGCAGAAATAGGATATTTTCTCGAATTTCCTCCATTCTGGTGGAATTTCATCATATTTGGGATACATTTCTCTTCGGAAAAGATAGGGCACAAGCTTGCCTATCTGAGATTTTTACACATATAGTGCATCTGATATCAATGTATAAAATAAATAAATTTCGTAGATAGGCAAGCGTGTTCTCTATTTTTCCGAAAGAGAATGTGTAGTAAAATTAATGAAAATTTGCATAAAAATGAGAAATTTCGAAAATTGACCTTTTTCCTGACCTCACTGTGATCCTTGTAAATTCTAAATCTTAAAACCAACACTCATTTTGTGGCAGGGACGAAAACAGGTTTTCATGGATAAACTGTTGGATATTTCTGAAAGACACCCCAAATCGGGGGCAAAATACTGGTCTTACCCTATCTTTTCCTTTGTTAATCATAATTATTTGACCCCGGAGCACTTTGATTGATACAAATCAACATTTGGTGCATTTATTACACGTTCAACAATCACATAAATCATAGTTGTATATAAATTTCGGGAGGGGGGGGGGGTACAGTGAAAATACATGCATATGAGCAAAAGTTGAAATATTCGCATTGCAAATAATTATATTTACATAAAAGAATAAGCATTTAGATTTTCAAACTTACCCCAAAGCATTCCATTTTAAGAAAAGCCGTTCGATCACATTTTTCTTTTTTTGCGAAGGACGCTATGTTGTTGCTGCAGACATAAGTCTGAGGAAGATCTCTTTCCTACATGTATAAGGATTCAGTGTTTCGGCGAAATAAATAGTGGGCACAGCATCGTGGACAAAATGTAATTTTCTTTAGCTCCATACGATTGACTTCTTCATCATGTATTCCATAGGGTAGCAGTGGTGAGTGAAATGTTTCTCACAGAGAACAGAATGAGGGGTCCGACTGGTGAAATCTTTCTGTATAGTTTTAAGAAATCTAATCCATTGCCGACGGATATCTGGTCAATTCTCCTAAGCAAAATCGTGTAAGGACACATAATCATTATGTGATGATGTGCAACCCGCGCAGTAACGAACAATTTTCCCCTTCTTTTCTTCGACATGATTCATCCGTGTAATTCGGCAAGTCACACTTGTGACGTCACACACGTCACTTCCGGTATACAGCTAGTTTCAGTGCGAGCTCTCAGTTGTAAACTAAGCTATTTTTAGTAATATCTCTAGATAGTGAGAGATATAGAAGATGTGTTGTATATCAATTTACTCGTAATTTTAACGACTATCGAACTATGTTAAAATGTAAAACCTACCAAGCCTTTCTTTAAGGATTTTTTTCAGTTATTACCCGATGGAGACAAGAAACACACAACAGGTGTGGGCGGATGACAGGGGATTTAAACTCCTCCATTGCGGCTGATCCCACCTGCATGTTTTGGAGGACCCTGCTTGTTCTGCTTGTTTGTTTTTTGGACTTTTGACGTGCTCAAAACACTTTTCCACAATGAGTGTGTTCATGACTTTTCTAAAATTTTCAATGAAAATCACGAATTTCTGAACAACTGCCGGTTTATTCAACACACAACTTTCTGTTTTTAAGACCTAACTTCCGATGGATATAAAATGACTTGAAACACCCTATAAGTCTATGCTATACACATTTCAAAATGCTTCTTTTTTTCAAAAATGCATATTTTAAAACTACTTCTGGTAAACAATGGCAAGGGCAAGGAAAAAATTTCATTTAAAAAAAAGAAAATCTTTAATTACTCGCGACCAGAAGTGACATCATCAAATAGAAAAAAACCCAGCTTTAAGTTCATAGCATGTGCCTTCATTAATGAAAGTTTTATGACAAGAAATCGTGTGCACTTAATAGTTAATAATAACTAGAGCAAAGCTCGTTGCAAACCAACGAGGGGGTCTTCTGTCCTGTTTAAAAGGAAGTTACTTTAAAGAAAAAGAGAGATGTGACGTCTCGAAAGATTTAGATTTTCGAATTCTGTGTTGATAATTGCAAAAGTAGGCCATTTCCTGCTACATGTACTGGTTCGATCGGAAGTGAATTCGACGAAAGAAAGGTTTTATGCTTCAAGTGACAAATATTTCTAAAAAAAACGTGTCAAGAACGGTAAAAATATACATTTTCTGAAAACTTCCGGTTTGGCAAGAAGTGACGTCACCAGGTGTATTTTGATTACCTCTATAAATTCTACCTGACATTTTATATAACTTTGCTTCTTTGATGTATAACAAATTCTCAATACTTTTTGAGATATCAGGAAAAAGCTTTTGACCCTTAAGATACCTTTATTCAGGGGTCAGCCCTTTTTGCCAAGATATCCTTTGAAAGATCTTGTACTCAGCCATAAAATGGATTTCAGAATGTATTTTTTTTACGTTGAAATTCATTTACAGCAGTCTCCCAACATAGATCATGAGTATTACATTTATTCCACTCAATATCTTAAAATACATCTTTTAAAAATAGGCAAAATCTTCCATGCATGTTTAAAAGGAGAGAAAAGTCAAATGCAACTGAAAAAAGACAGAAACAGAGAAAAAAATTTGCAACGCCTCCAGCGGGATTCGAACCCCCAACAATGAAACAAAGTTTAGAACATATCTTTGCAACAAATGCATGCATAAAGATATTGAAAACATCTTCTTCAAATATACTCTATCAACCTTGTGAATCCCAAAGAGAAATATTGTAAAACAAAAAAGTTGAAAAATTGGACTTTTTTATTTCACTTCCTTTTGAAACCGGAAGTCAGAACGACGAAAAATGAAGTTCGATCAACACATTTACATTCGATGATCTGTTACGTCCGTAAGTTTCAGTTTCATATGTATTGTCGCTCTCGAGAATTTTTTGCGACAAAATTCCATTTCAAAAATACAAATTTCCCCCAAAAAAGCCGACGAAAGTTTCGAAAAAGTGAAGGACACCTATGGAGATATTGACATGATGCATTATCCCTGAAAAATCCGTTCAAATTCAAGACACACAGCTGAAATATGACCTGTACTATGAAAAGTGGAATAACTAGAGCAAAGCTCGCTGCAAAGCAACGAGTAGGTCTTCTGTCCTCTTTGACCGAAAGTAACTTAATTTTTTTTAAAGAAATGAGGCAATACGGCTAAAAATGATTTAAATCCTCCAAATTTATATTCATTCTTGCAAAATTAAGACATTTTTTGCTACTTCCGGTTTGACCAGAAGTGATGTCAACAGGCGGAAAATTAAGTTTTATGCTTCCAGTGACATATGTTACCAGAAAACATGCCAAAAAACGACAAAAAAGATTAAGCTTGAAATTTTTAAGAACTTTGCTTCTTTGACGTATCGCAAATTTTCAATACTTTTCGAGATATTAAGGAAAAAAACCTCGGTCCCTCTAGGCACTTAATTATAGGTGCCAGCCCCTTATAGTTGATATCCTTTGAAAGATCGTTACATTCTTTACAACTTTTGTTCTAAATATCTTTACAAAATATTAACGTGTAGAGAGATATTGCAGAAAAGGTGTGAAAAAATTCTAAATCCTTTATAAATAGGACTTTTTTTTCGAGCTATAGCAAGCGCCGACGTGCTCAATTCCGGAGAAAAAAAGAGGTATGTGTCTCATCAGCACACGTTGGTCTACCGTCGCTGAAAGTCTTATGTTTCTGTCTTAAAGTATATCTGAGAAAAATATTGCACAATGTGGCCCTCTGAAAAACACTTAAATCTTTAATCCGGAAGTTACGTCATAAAAACAAAAAATATATATATCAAGTTTGTTTGATGTTCTATCAGTCCTAAAAGTATCATGAAAATCGAGCGAACCGTTTCCGAGAAATCGCATGCACAAAATCGGTAAGAAATATAAAAAGCAATAATAACTAGAGCAAAGCTCGTTGCTAAGCAACGAGTAGGTCGTCTGTACTGTTTCACTTGAAGTAACTTTCATTTTAACAAAAAAAAAAAAAAAAAAAAAAAAGAGTAATGACGTTCAAAAATGGTTTAAATCCTCCATATTTATGTTAATTATTGCAAAAGTAAGCCATTTGTTGTTATTTCCGGTTTGTACAGAATTGACGTCGACGGATGGAAAATTAAGTTTCATGCTTCAAGTGACATATGCTACTAAAAACCTGTCAATAACTGCAAGCATTTGCATTTTCTAACCGGAAATAACGTCGTGGGACGTATTTTAACGACCAGAACAGATTGAACTTGATATTTTGAACAACTTTGCTTCTTTAATATATAACAAATTCTCAATAATTTTAATTATATAAGGAAAAAAAAACTTCTGGCCCCTCTTGATCCCTTATTATAGGGGCCAGCCATTTTTGAGATATCATTTGAAAGATTATGTAATTCGACACTTATTTTTTGTTCTATATGCTTTAACAAAATATTTATAGGTAAAAGATATTGTTGGAGAAGTGATAAAATCTCATCAATTCACAATATACCTATTTTCGGTCCATAGCGACAACCGACGTGCGGCGTTTCCGGAATAAACAAAATGCAAGAGGCATATCTACAGACATATCTATCATACCTGAAACTTTCGTGTGTCTATCTCATGCTTTTCATAAGAAAAATGGGGTACAACCCGACCCTCTAATATTCATTAAATCGACAATATCTCCAGACTGGAAGGGTTGTCATCAAAACAGAAAAAAACGCAGCATTGTTAAGGCTTGAAAAAGATTACTGTGATGTCACACAAAAATATGAGTTTTATGTATTTTTCATGATACCTGAAAATGAAATAATTTGCAACTTTAAACTGTATTAGCATAATAAATAACAATAAAACTTATTAGTGCATTAAAAAACTTGCTAGTTTAATCCCATGTAGCTGGTTTTAAACAAAGCACTGATCACAATGAACCTGTAAACATGATGTTATTTTGGTAAAAATGACGTATTTCATGTGCTGTGAGAGGCAGATTGAGGAATTTTTTAACAATGAAAAATTCGTTTTATTATTAACGGAATATTATTTATCAGGTTTTATATAGTCGATTAATACCATAGAATATCCTTTGTTTAGCCCTATTATTGATTAACTATCAAGAGAATGTATTTTATTAATTGTGTCGTGTTTTAATGTGCAGGTTATGTATATTTTACAATGAGATGCCCAATGAAATCGTACTTTCGCAAGGGCATACACTTAATAGATCTTAACAATTTTTGAATATAGTTAAAGGATATTTTTTAAACTTGAAAAGTGCTGCTGCGTTCTTTAAACCGAGGCGTGATTTTATAAGTACACAACATATTTGGTACACGTCAAACATATTTCGACATTGGCTTATTTACCTGAAAATTTAACTATTAAAATGCGAATTCTATTCAAAGGAGCAGCACTTTTCAGGAACTTCAAAGTATGCAGAAACAATTAATAGCTTGAAGTTTTAATTTCAACTAGTGTATACCCTTGCGATATTGAAATTTGTTCATGACCTACATTCAGTACACGAATTATGCGTTCATCACGTGACTGTCCATCGATGGGACCAAAGTGCATACAGTACATAGAGGGTTATACTATGCTATTTCCATTTGCATTTAACGTCTGTGATAATAAAACAGTTAATTAAAATAAATTCAGTTTTAGAATAATCCCCCTTTTTTGCACGTCTATTTTCCGTTGATTTCTCATAGTAGGCCTTAACAGTGCTGCGAAATGAATCAGGTTTAAATTATGCCCACAAGTCCTGCAAGTTTCATGGAAATCCATCAAGCCATTCTTGAGAAATCCCGTGCTCAAAATTTGTAAGAAAAAAAAATCATAAAAACTATATATGATCTCCATGCGAGCAACGACTAGGTCTTCTGTTGGATTTCTCGATAAGTTGAGATTTGAGTTGATTTTGGCTGAGATATTCGTAAATTGAGAATGGCATTACGTTTTCCTTCATTAAATTTAATTCTTCTGATTTATATCACAATATCTTTATCATCATAGTTATTACATTCTGTTCTGATCCTTTGTTACCCTTTATTGCGTAACATACGATAAAAATTTAATGCAATGTTGTTGAAAATTGTTAAAATGAATACCTTTGCCTCATTATTGTTCACAACATATTGATCAATAAAAAGTTCAAAATGAAAAACTTTTGGCCCTTTTGAGCCCCTAATTTGAGGGTTTAGCCCTTTTTTCTTGATTTCAAATGAAAGGTCTCTTGATTTTGAAGACTTCTTGTTCAACACCTATTAGCAGATTTCTTGTCGTTGAAGAGATATCCTAAGTGGAAATATTTAGGGGCCACATCTCTAAGTCCTTAATGGGACCGTTTTCCAAAAATTTAAACGTTTCATGTTGTTTAGAACATTAATCTGACTATGTTTGTTCAATATTGCTTATTAAAATATTCCCCTTTTCGACATATAAATCGTAAAAGATTTTACATTCTGGCCCCTTGTGACCCCTAATTACGTAACATATGATCAAAATTTTATAGTATCTTGTCGAAATTCGTTGAGATGAATACTTTTGCTTCAGTAATGTATAACAAAATATTAACCATTAGGGAGTACCTGAAAGACTTTTTGCCTCTCTGAGCCCCTTGTTTGAGGGGTCAGCCCCCTTTTCTTGATATCAAACGAAAGGGTTCATATTTCAAAGATTTTTTTTGTCCAACACCTATTCAGAGATTTTTTTTTGTTATGGGGATATGCTGAATGGAAATATTTAGGGGCCATTCCTCCAAGTCCTTAATAGGGACATTTTACAAAAATTGCATAATGGCGCAGTGGTTAGTGCGTCTGCTCTAGAGTCGCAAAGTATGGAGTCAATCCTTACGTCGCGGGTTCTAGTCCCACTGTGGGATGTGGAGACCGGTCCTTCGGATGAGACCGTATAAACCGAGGCCCATCGTCGCAGTAGGTGTTGGCACGAAAAAAGATCCCCCACTGCTCAAAAACCCTGAGTGCCGAGCATAGGACAAAATTTGTAGCCCTCCACCGGCAAGTGGTGGCGTCTACATATGAGTGAAAAATTCTCGAGAGGGACGTTAAACAACATACAATCAATCAATCATATGATCAAAACTTTATTATATAAAGTTCCAAATCATTAAGATGAATATCTTAGCTTCAGTAATGTATCGCAAAATATTGATCATTAAGATTTAAATATGAAAGACTTTTGGCCCCTCTGAGCCCTAATATGAGGAGTAAGACCCTATCTTATGAATTCATACGAAAACTCTTATCATATTTCACAACTTTTGTTCAATATGTCTTAACATTTTATGAATAGGTACATAGAAATGAAACAAAAAGTGTCAAATTTTGTGAGATGTTTCTGCGACATATTTTCGGGCCTTACCAAGCTTCAGCGCCTTTTGTGCTAGAAAGTTTTAAACACCCATTTGCACATCTGCGAACCTACTTCTTACTTAACTTTAAATCTTCACTCAATATCTCAAGCTGTTTAGGAGGATTTCTCAGGACAAGGAGACCCTCTTAAAATCTTCATATCTCGAGATAAGAAGTGACATCATTAATCAAAATAAAAATTTCTAATATTGTTTAAATCAATACCTATCAGATCTTCAAGTGTCATCAAAATTGGACGAGTCGTTTCTAAGAACTTGCCCGCACAAAATCGGTTGGAATAATAAAAGGGAAAAAGAAACCAAAGGGAAACAAAAAATCTTTTAGGAACAAGCATTCTGAGAGTATTGCATAAGCAATACATGTCCCCTACCGGGATCCCCTTTTCCTTGAGGATGTCATTTTGTAGTATGCAAAAGTTATGTCCAAGGTAAAGCTGCATGATTTTTAGGTTGTGAATGCCTTTTACCTAATAAAATAAAATAATCCACACAAAGACGAAAATTCAACTCATTTTTCCAACATCTTTTTCTCGCTTCATATTTATGTCGACCATCGGAAGTTAGCGCAGCACGAACCCGATCTTAATTAAACGAAAGTGAAAAATTTAAAATGCCATAATTCTGTCAAAAATCAATGAAGCGGTGCGAAATTCAAACTTGATCTGTAACTCATCAAGATACACTCACATACCAAAATTCAATTCAATATCTGCAAGCGTTTAGAAAAAAAGTGCGGAAAACCAAGTGGGACAGACTGACAGACAGACGGGGACAGACAGACAGACGGACAGACGGACGGACAGACAGACAGACGGACGGACGGACAGACGCAGAGGAAACCTATAGTCCCCTCCGGTTTTACCGGTAGGGGACTAATAACTAAAAGGTTTTACGCTGAAGCCAGAAGACTTTAATAATAATAGAAAACAAAACAAAAGGTCTTTTGAAGACGGAAGACCTTAATAATATGAAAAGTAAACAAAGAAACAACAGAAAAATAAAAAAGCTTTCTGTTGAAACAGAAGACCTTAAAAATAGTGGAATAACAAGAAGTTTTTCCGCTCAAGATGGAAGACCTCAATAATAAAAATGAAAAAGAAACCGAAGAATAATGGAAGGGTTTTGCACCAAAGATTAAAGACACTAATAATTAAGTTAAAAAAAGAAACCAAAAAATAATAGAAGGGTCTTCTTTTAAAAATGAAAGACCCTTATAACCAGAACCGAACTCGTTGCAAAGCAACGAGTAGGTCTTTTGTCCGATTAGCGATCATGACTTTTAAAGTTCAACTTAAACATGGAAGAGCAAGTAATGATAAATAAAAAAAGTGCTAACAAAACACATTAAAAGTGAGATTTTTATATATTTAGTAATTTCTGGTTCTTTTCAGTTACTTTCGGTTTGACAGGAAGTGCTCAAAACGACTTGAGGTTCCACAATGGATGTGTTCAGGACTTTTCCTAAAGTTTAAATGAAAAATACGTATTTTGAACAACTTTCAGTTTACAATGTATAAGAACCAACTTCCGTCTTTAAAAACTCATCTTCCGGTGCATATAAAATTACTTGAAACACCGTATATGTCTATGCTATGAACATTTAAAAATAAAAAAGGAATCAAAATTGCATATTTTTAACTTATTTTGGAAGTAATGCCGAAAAACCAAATATATAAATGTACATATATACCAGGTATAAATGTACAGATCAAGATTTATCTTGAATACCTGGCGACCAGAAGTGACGTCATCAAATTAAAGAAAAATGCCTTAAGTTCATACAATTTGCAATCATTGCTTAAAGTTGCATGAAAAACCATCGAAGCATTTACGAGAAATCACGTGCACAAAATCGGTAAGAATAATAATATTAACTAGAAACGATCTCGTTGCGAGCAACGAGGAGTTCTTTTTGTCCAATTCTAAAGTAGAAAATGAAAATTTGAGCTAAAAAGTGAAAAAAAATAAACACATGGGAAATCGACCCGGGTTGCCAGCGTGAAAATCCTACGCCCTAACCATTTAGCCATTGAGATCGCCGCTTCAAATATTTAAATGCAAATATCTCGAGATTAGCTTTTTCGATTTTCAAACAAATGACATATTTGGTATTTGCAAAAGAGTCTCTATTTAAATCAAAGAAAAAAGTTGAAAAATTGGACTATTTAGATTCGCTTCCATTAGCAACCGGAAGTATTGATGACGCACGAAAAGGTGATTCCGCAAAGGTGTAAGTCATAAACTATCATCTCCAATAAGTCTCCTGTTCATATCTTAAGCAGTTTTTGCTATTCAATGGTGACAAATTTGCATTTTAAAATCAGGAAATTGTCGATATCTCACGAACGGAAGAGACGTCATCATCGAAAAAAAATCCAATAAGGCTCAGATAAATACCTATCAGATCTCAAAGTTTCATGAGAATCGACCCACTGGTTGTCAAGAAATCGCGTGCACAAAATCGGTAAGAATAATAATAACTAGAAACGAGCAACGAGTGGTCTTCCATCCGATTCTGAAAAAAAAGTAAAATCAAACTGAAAAAGTGATTGAAAAAATAGGACATACTGGGGATTGAACCCTGGTGTAGACGTGAAAATCCATTACCCATTACACTTTAGGAACCCACTTCAAATTTAAATTGCGATATCGCCTTATATTGCCTTTTTTTTATTCTAACATAAATTACATTTTTTTAAAATTTAGTATGGAATTATAAAATGAGAGCTAGCATGTAAAACTTTACCCAAGAATATCACATTGGAATTTGTAGCTTGAGTTTTAAGAGTAATTTTTAGGAGAGATAACATATTATCGATGAACAGATAAAACTGTTTACTTTCTTTCATTCGATATGTATTCTACTTTTTATTCCATGCAACTCCAGATATAGGCATGCCAATGGTATTTATTACTGCACTTGTTGTCATTTGTCTACTACATGTAGTTAAAGGTACTTGGACACAGATTTGAAGTTAATATTTTCTCATTTTTCTGTATAATATCACGAATTATATATTTTAATAGCATTTCACACCAAAATTAATTAAAAATCTTATTTCATTTAAAAGTTATTAAAACTTTAAATTTTTTGCGGGTTTGATTGACACATCCTTGCACAAATTTTAACTTTATTCTTAATCCTTAAAGTGGCAATTTTGATGTGTTTTAATGAGAAATATTAAAACTTTTATCAAGAAAAATAATTTCATTCAGAGTAGAAATGTTAGAAAGCAAAACACCTTCACAAGGATCGTCATTCCGAACTAAGAGATGCGTACAGAGTTCAGCAAATCGAAAACACTCGTGTTATGTACACAGTTTTTGTAAACAGGGCTCGAGTTCTGTAATTGTTTATATTTAGAATTCACCGGGTGCGTTCAATCGTCACAGTCTGCTTACCACAACTGCACGGACTGACAATATATTGTGTGTTTGTTTTGCTTTCGAACGTGTCTACTCTGAATTTTCTGGATTATAGTACAGTATTAATATTTTTCATTTATACAAAACGAGATTGCCACTTTTCCTAAGGATTAAGAATAAAATTAAATTTGTGAGAGTGCAAGGATATGCCAATCAAGCCCGCCGAAAAATTTGAAATTTCAAAATCTTTTAAACGAAATAAGATTTTTAATTAATTTCTTTTTTTGTGAAAAGCTATTAAAATATATACGTCGTAATATTATAGAAAAAATAATAACTTCAAATTTGTGTCCAATTACCTTTAAGTCGGGTCACGACACATTATTTTGCGCCAAATGTCACGAGTAGTTCTGAAAGCTATTCCTTTGAAATGTTTGATCTATTGAATGAATGTGATAGCCTCAAATAAATTTAGAAATTTGTGTGAATTTATATGTTTTTAACACGGGAATTTCGAGCTTTAGAAAGTATATTTATCACATTTTACAAATAAAATATTGTAAACGATCAAGTACCATTGAAGCAGTGAATTCGTTAAGATTTTCGACGAATTTTGTATTTTGTTTACCCCAAAGTGGACTCGTCCGATTACTTACAAATTCATGGAAATACTGGAATGTTTCGCTGAATTCTATTCTCGTCCTCTAGTCTGGTCCGATTTATAGAAAAAATACTTCTAACGGCAAATAATTATTATTTGGTCCAGCATAATTTTTAAACCTACTTCGAATATGCTGAATCCGAAAAAAATATGCTGGCCTTCATGAAAATGACGTTAAAGAGGTCAAAATGGTCATTAAAAATGGCGGATATCCAATTTTTTCTAATGTTCTCTTAATATCGTTCAAAAAGGAGAAATGATGTGTGAATATCTCACTGAGTGTAATACAAGTATCAAAATGATAATAGAATGCTAACATTATTAGTTGAACTCAGAAAATTTAGTCGTTTATACACTTAATTCGAATTTTCTGATTTTTTGGTCTATTGTTCTATATTCCGCTTTGTTCGGGATTTTACATTTGCAAATATCCATACATTGCTAATTTGTATTTTTCCGATCTGTATAACACAATTCTACAACAAAATGATGGCGCAGCTGTAAGTTAAAAGTCAAAGTGGCCATTAAAGATGGTGGATATTCATCTTTTAGAAAAAAATCATTTCTTAATGTCGTTTACATAGGAGAAAGGATTTGTGAATATCTTACTCAGCGTAGTACAACTATGTAAAATGCCAACAGATCACTAATATTTGATCACTTTCAATCGGAAAATTTAGTCGTTTAAATTGAAAGGTGTTAATTAGCTCAAAATGGCGATTCAAAATGACGTCTGATACACTCGAATTTCGTAGAAACTGCATAATTCTGGTTCGTTTTGCAGACAAATAAATTACAGTTTGGTTTTTTGTTCATAATTCATATATATATATAATATTAATTAGTCCATTAAATATGAACAAAAAATACTTGAAAAGATTCTTTTTTTCTGGAAATAGTTAAAACAAACTCGACTTTAGAGTTTCCAAATTTCCCCCTTCGTATTTGACAGTATGTGTTCCAAAGCCTTTGAGCCCCTGTCCACCTAACATCACTCCCGAATCCTGTCATTATCAACTGATTCAACTCGCACGTATACCTCAACATCCCTCGACACTATCAAATATAACTGAAGAAATTCTTGTCTGATTTCATCGAACACTTTGTTCTAGCATTTTAGAACTCATAAGAACTTAGTATTATCCCCTAACATCTTCTATTCCAGATTTATTTGCTACATGTTTCAGTCCGTCTTCGGAATTCTGGTATTTTCAACACTCAAGTATGCCCCTTGGCATGTAAAAGATCGTTTCTCTGGAGTTCGAAAAAGAGTAAGCTCACTGAGGGCCGCCAGAGAAACCAAAATCCTTCAAAAACCGATTATTTAAACTAATAGTCTGCCGAAATATGACTGAAAAATTGCCGACTCGATATTGATATACAATCAATCAACCAACACTCAAGGAACAACACAATTTTGTTCAAATGTTAAAAGTTTATTTTGTTTTCCAAAAGCATATGCAAAATTAACTAGAGGTACTGTGAGCAGTTAGCTCACTAAATGATATCTCGGTCTCCCATATGAATATAATGACAGTGTCCATGTTTTGCTATGAAAAACCCGAAATATGTGTCGGATAAAAAATTAAAATAGGAGGTCACAATGGCTGTATGTAATAAAGATTCTGTGAAAGTTCCATCAAATTCCATTCAGTGGTATGAGAGGAGTTGCGGATAAGAGATGGGTACCCTAAAGCGTAACAGACGGACTGACATACCGATTACTCTATACCCTCCCGCTTTTCAAGTGGAGGGTATAAAAAATTCTGATAATCAAGACATGTAGCTCTTTATTTTGTGACCTCGATTAGATTTGTTGTCTTTCAGGGTAGAAAGGTCATTCTGTTAGCAAGAAAATTCTCAAACTTGATCATCTGAAATCACCTTGTGTGCATATTTTGGTGAGTAAAGTGTAAAATTAAGCAATTTAAGAGCGCCCTGCAGATTCCTCGTGATTCCTATCACTTACAAGCTTTCGTACCAATAGGCCTATAAGCCATTCCTGATTTCGATCTAGTCAACACTTCTCTTGACAACAAAATTTTCGTGAACACTTCAAGAACTTTACAAGGCAACTTGACCCACACTTCTTTGTTAGGATTTTGTAAGGTTGTATCAAGAATCGAGGGAGGATTGGACACAAATATTTTATTCTTTCAGATTTTGTAAATTTCAAAATTTTTGAATTTATGTACACTGTTCAATACAAAACTATCCATTCACATGAAATTTTTGAGAATGCAGATGAATTTTTGACTGAGAATAACAAAAATGCAAATGTAGCTAGGGACACAGAATCAGAGCTGGACAATCAAGAAAATTTATGCTTTACGTATATTATACTGATAATTCTTAATAAATATGTTTATATTTGGATATTATAATATATTCAGATTTATATGATGTAACAATTACTAGCCCTCTAATTGGTCGTGGTTAATCATTTTAAAAATCATACTAAGTTATATTGCACTAGACCTTCCACATGAGCATAAACATTTATTTTTTTTTTTTCTACACTGGACTAAAAACAGATCAAGAATTTTCAACAACTGAATGTTCACTCGCCTTAATGCTCGGGGGATACTGCTCTTGGGGTATCTTAATTTTCATATTGTCTTCAAAACAACAATTATTGTATGATATTAATAACTTTTTATATGAAGACGCATGGTGAGACAGGTAGAAGGTAAAATGTCTTCGGAATTCAAAAATTTATCTTAACAATAGAAGTAATGAAACAAGATCCGTGTTGTAAAAATCCTAAGTCGTTAACAAAACTATCTTCAAACTTTCATTGCATATTTGAACATTATTTCATGAATAAAAAAAACAAACTATAATTTATTTTCTGCAAAACCAACCAGGATTAAGCAATTTTGGGTATTTTACGAAATTCGAGTGTATAAGACGTCATTTGAATTGCGATTTTGTACTAATTCACACATTTCATATTTAACGACTAAATTTTCCGATTTAAAGTGATCAAATAAGTGTTTTATTGTCATTTTACATAGTTGTACAGTGCAGGGAAATAATTTTGTTACATAAACCAGCATCAGGATCAGCATAAGTAGGATCAGGATAGAACTAGCATCAGCATCAGCATTTAAAAAAAACAGCATTACTTGGATCAGCATCAGCAAGCAAAGGATAGAACTAGCATTGACCAAAGTGAAAACAGATAAAGGAAAGTCATTTAATACAAATTACAAATAAAAATTACCCCAAAAATTATTTTTAATGGCTTAAAATAGCGATGCTGTTTTTGAATTATCCACTTCCAACAGGATAATCCTACTTCCCGTAGCATTACTAGCATTGACCTAGTTTCAAACCAGCATCAGGATAAGGATCAAACCAGGATCAGGATAAGGATAACTAGCATCAAAATCAGCAAGCAAAGGAAGCATCAAAATCAGCAAGCATAGGAAGCACCAAAATCAGCATTGATGGTGTAACAAAATTATTTCCCTGCACTGTACTACGCTCAGTAAAATATTCACAAATCCTTTTTCCTAGGTAAACGACATTAAGAAATAATTAAAAAAAAAGATGAATATCCGCCATTTTGAATCGCCACTTTGACTTTTAACTTACAGCTGCACTATCATTCAATTGTAGAATTGTGTTATGCAGAGGGAAAAATACAAATCTGAAGTGTATAGATATTTGCAAATGTAAAATCCTGAACAAAGAAGAATATAGAAACAATAGACAAAAAAAAAAAAAAAATCAGAGAAAATTCGAATTAAGTGTAGAAACAACTAAATTTTCTGAGTTTAACTAATAATGTTAGCATTCTATTTTAATTTTTATAGTTTTATTACACTCAGTTAGATATTCACTCATTACTTCTACATTTTGAACAACATTAAGAGAAAATTAGAAAAATTGGATGTCCGCCATTTTGAATCACCATTTTGACCTCTTTAACGTCATTTTCATGAAGGCCAGCATATTTCTTCGGATTCAGCATACTCGAAATAGGTTAAAAAAATGCTGGACCAAATAATAATTATTTGCCGTTAGAAGTTATTTCTAGCCTTCTTTTTAGAAATCAGGACCAGACTATGAAAATCCATCGACGCATTTACGAGAAATCACCTGCAAAACATCGGTTAGAATAATAACTAGAAACGATACTCGTTGCAAGCAACGAGAGGTCTTCCGTCCGATTCAGAAAAAAAACCCACGTAAAATCGAGCTGAAAAGTGATTCAAAATTTTGGTCACAAGTAGAACTGAACCGAGTTCGCCAACGTGAATGCGCTTTTTTGCTTTTATCCTCAATGCGCAAACCATTAAGCTATTGGGAGTACTGCTCTCAATATACTTGTGTATACTTTTGCAACAGTACACCTGTTTAAGAATTATAAAAGGTGGGCCACTATTCATAATATCGCGCCAAACGCCACGGGTAAATAATTGCACATTTTCTTTGGACTGATCTATTAAATAGGTATGATAGCTTCAATGAAATTAAATACATAAAACGTTCTTATCGCCTTTATTCTATTTCGTTAAGAACGTATATTTAACACATTGTACACATTACAAATTGTATCTAGCCTAGTTACACTAAAGCAGTGAAACGGAAATTAAGTTTTAAGTTTGACACTGAATTGCAACATACTACTACGTGAAAGTCGAAGTAGTTTTTTACATTCCATGTGTCCTTATGTCAGAATGGTTTAATCAAACGCTCAGCTGCCTCCATAGACCTCTACTCGCGAAATGGCGGAGTTGACAGAGACAGCCTCCATCTTGGTCCCGCTTCAGATTTTTCAATGTTAATATCTAGAGTTTTGATTTATTAATATTCAAAGAAATTATATAGTAAGCATCAGTAGAAGGGTTTCTATTAGCATTCAAAAAATAAATAAAAAATATTGAAAAACAAAAAAGTTAGAAAATGCGATTTTTTAAATTCGTTTCTCCTAACGACAGGAAGTACCAACGACGAACGAAAGGTCGCTTCCTGGATAGTATATATCACGATCTATAATCCTTGAAAGTTTAATGATGATATCTTTTACCGTTTTTGAGTTTAATCGTGGACAAAATGTCATTTTAATTTCAGGAAATGTCCCGTAATTTGGCACCAGGTAGGAATTTTCAAAACATCGCTCAGATAGATCAAGTTCATGTTACGACACATCTCTTCTGAAAATTTCATGTAATTTCATCCAGTAGTCTTAGAGAAATCGCGTGCACAAAATTAGAAAGTCAAAAAAAAAAAATAATAATAATAACTAGATACGATCTCGTTGCGAGCAACGAGTGGGTCTTCCGTCCGATTCTTGATAAGATGAGAAAAGATTTTGATTGAGATTTTCATTCATAAATAATGATTTACCACAATCAGTAAAAAGACATTGAACATTAAAGACTTTAAAAATCGGCTTTTGGCCCGTAATGGCCCCTAATCTTAGGAATCAGCCCTTTTTTTTCATATCATCTTAAAGTTCTAAATATTTTGATCACTTTTTGTTCAACAACTGTTAAGAAATTCTTTTCGTTTTTGAGCTATCAGCAAAAGAAATATTTAGGGGCCAACCCTTCAACTCCTTAATGGGGACGTTTAGCAAAAAATGAAAGCTTGCATATGTTCAGAACATTATTTTGAACATCTTTGTTCAATACTGCTTATCAAAATATTTCTGCCTTTCGAAATATATAAAGCATCAAAGATTTTGCATTCTGGCCCCTTGTGGCCCCTAATTATGCAACATACGACATAAAAATCATAATATATAATTGAAGATGGTTGAGATAAACATCTTTGCTTCAGAAATGTATTACAAAATATTAACTGATAAAGAGTTATCAATTGAAGAATTTTGGCCCCTTTTGGCCCCTAATTTGAGTGCCCAGCCCCATTATCAGGATCTCATCTTAAAGATCTTAAGATTTTGAACATTTTGTGTTCAACAACTTTTCAGAAATTCTTTTTCGTTTTTGAGCTATTAGCGAAAGAAATATTTAGGGGCCAACCCTTCAACTCCTTAATGGAGACGTTTAGCAAAAAATGAAAGGTTGCATAATGTTTAGAACATTATTTTGAACATCTTTTGTTCAATATTGCTTATCAAAATATTTCTGCCTTTCGAGATATAAAGCATCAAACATTAAGCATTCTGGCCCCTTGTGGCCCCTAATTATGTAACAAACGACATAAAAATCATAATATACAGTTGTAAATGGTTGAGATAAACATCTTTGCTTCAGTAATGTATTACAAAATATTAACTGATAAAGAGTTATCGATTGAAGACTTTTGGCCCCTCTTGGCCCCTAATTCGAGTGCCCAGCCCTTTTTTCTTGATCTCATCTTAAAGATCTTAAGATTTTGAACATTTTTTGTTCAACAACTTTTCAGAAATTCTTTTTCGTTTTTGAACTATTAGCAAAAGAAATATTTAGGGGCCACCCCTTCAACTCCTTAATGGGGACGTTTAGCAAAAAATGAAAGGTTGCATATTGTTTAGAACATTATTTTGAACATCTTTTGTTCAATATTGCTAATCAAAATATTTTTCCCTTTCGAGATATAAAGTGTCAAAGATTTAGCGTTCTGGCCCCTTGTGGCCCCTAATTATGTAACAAACGACATAAAAATCATAATATATAGTTGTAGATGGTTGAGATAAACATCTTTGCTTCAGTAATGTATTACAAAATATTAACTGATAAAGAGTTATCGATTAAAGTCTTTTGGCCCCTCTCAGCCCTTAATTTGAGTGCCCAGCCCCTTTTTCTTGATTTCGTCTTAAAGCTCTTATAATTTTGAACACTTTTTGTTCAACAATCATTCAGAGATTCTTTTTCGTTTTCGAGTTATTTGCAAAAGAAATATTTAGGGGCCAACCCTTCAACTCCTTAACGGGGACGTTTAGCGAAAAATGAAAATTTACATATTGTTTAGAACATTATTTTGAACATCTTTTGTTCAATATTACTTATCAAAATATTTCTCACTTTCGAGATATAAAGCGTCAAAGATTTAGCATTCTGGCCCCTTGTGGCCCCTAACGATGTATCATACGACATTAAAATTATAATATATCGTTGTAGATGGTTGAGATAAACATTTTTGCTTCAGAAATGTATAACAAAATATTGACTGATAAAGAGTTATCGATTAAAGACTGTTGGCCCCTCTTGGCCCCTAGTGTGATGAGTCAGCACTTTTTTCTTGATATCATATGAAAGATCTTGTCATTCTTCACAAATATTGTTCAGTATGTTTTCACAAAATATTTATACTTTAAGAGATATGATGCAAAATGTCTCAAAAAATCACTCATAATTCGTGTCCTAGATTTCGACCCCTACCGAGCTTCCATACAAGGCACTTCCAGAAGATTTGAAAGTACAGGTGCAAAACTACAATATGTCTTCTATTAGTCCTGAAAAGGACAACATTCTAGCTTTTGTCGTTTTTGAGTTTTTGTGTCGACAAAATGGTCACTAAAAATTCGATTAAAGGGCGATAACTTCCGACCGGAAGTGATTTTTTAAAAAATGAAAAATATGAGTAAGGTTTAGTTCATGATACATCTTTCCTGAAAATTTCAAGTCAATCCACCCAAGCATCTCTGAGAAATCGTCTGCACAAAAATGTGTAAAGAAAAAAATAATAATAATAACTAGATACGATCTCGTTGCGAGCAACGAGTGGGTCTTCCGTCCGATTCTTGATAAGATAAGATAAGATTTTGATTGAGAATTTCATTCTAAAATAATGATTAAGATTGTGAAGAAGAACGATTTTGCCTCCATAATCAGTAAACAGACATTGAACATGAAGACTAAAAATAAGACATTTGGCCCCTCACGGCCCCTAATATTAGGGATCAGCCCTTTTTTCTTCATATCATCTTAAAGCTCTCAAGATTTTGAACACTTTTTGTTCAACAACTATTTCGAGATTCTCTTTCGTTTTCGAGTTATTTGCAAAAGAAATATTTAGGGGCCAACCCTTCAACTCCTTAATGGGGACATTTAGCGAAAAATGAAAGGTTGCATATTGTTCAGAACATTATTTTGAACATCTTTCGTTCAATACTACTTATCAAAATATGTCCCACTTTTGAGATATAAAGCGTCAAAGATTGAGCATTCTGGCCCCTTATGGCCCCTTATTTTGCACCATACGACATTCAAAAAATAATAAATAGTTTTAGATTGTTGAGATAAACATCATTGCTTCAGTATTGTTTATCAAAATATTGACTGCTAAAGAGTTATCGATTAAAGTCTTTTGGCCCCTCTCGGCCCTTAATTTGAGTGCCCAGCCCCTTTTTCTGATTTCATCTTAAAGCTCTCAGGATTTTGAATACTTTTTGTTCAACAACTATTCAGAGATTCTCTTTCGTTTTCGAGTTATTTGCAAAAGAAATATTTAGGAGCCAACCCTTCAACTCCTTAATGGGGACGTTTAGCGAAAAATTAAAGGTTGCACATTGTTCAGAACATTATTTTGAACATCTTTTGTTCAATATTACTTATCAAAATATTTCCGACTTTTGAGATATAAAGGGTCAAAGATTTAGCATTCTGGCCCCTAGTGGCCCCTAATTATGCAATAAAGGGCATTCAAATTATAATATATCGTTGTAGATTGTTGAGATAAACATTTTTGCTTCAATAATGTATACCAAAATATTAACTGTTAAAGAGTTATCGATTAAAGTCTTTTGGCCCCTCTCAGCCCTTAATTTGAGTGCCCAGCCCCTTTTTCTTGATCTCATCTTAAAGCTCTCAGAATTTTGAACACTTTTTGTTCAACAATTATTTAGAGATTCTCTTTCGTTTTCGAGTTATTTGATAAAGAAATATTTAGGGGCCAACCCTTCAACTCCTTAAAGGGGACGTATAGCGAAAAACTAAAGGTTGCATATTGTTCAGAACATTATTTTGAACATCTTTTGTTCAATATTACTTATCAAAATATTTCCGACTTTTGAGATATAAAGGGTCAAAGATTTAGCATTCTGGCCCCTAGTGGCCCCTAATTATGCAACATAGGACATTCAAATTATAATATATAGTTGTAGATTGTTGAGATAAACATTTTTGCTAAAATAATATATGCCAAAATATTAACTGTTAAAGAGTTATCGATTAAAGGCTTCTGGCCCCTCTCAGCCCTTAATTTGAGTGCCCAGCCCCTTTTTCTTGATCTCCTCTTAAAGCTCTCAGGATTTTGAACACTTTTTGTTCAACAATTATTCAGAGATTCTCTTTCGTTTTCGGGTTATTTGCAAAAGAAATATTTAGGGGCCAACCCTTCAACACCTTAAAGGGGACGTATAGCGAAAAACTAAAGGTTGCATATTGTTCAGAACATTATTTTAAACATCTTTTGTTCAATATTACTTATCAAAATATTTCCGACTTTTGAGATATAAAGGGTCATAGATTTAGCATTCTGGCCCCTAGTGGCCCCTAATTATGCAACATAGGACATTCATATTATAATATATAGTTGTAGATTGTTGAGATAAACATTTTTGCTTCAATAATGTATACCAAAATATTAACTGTTAAAGAGTTATCGATTAAAGTCTTTTGGCCCCTCTCAGCCCTTAATTTGAGTGCCCAGCCCCTTTTTCTTGGTTTCATCTTAAAGCTCTCAGAATTTTGAACACTTTTTGTTCAACAATTATTTAAAGATTCTCTTTCGTTTTCGAGTTATTTGATAAAGAAATATTTAGGGGCCAACCCTTCAACTCCTTAAAGGGGCCGTATAGCGAAAAACTAAAGGTTGCATATTGTTCAGAACATTATTTTAAACATCTTTTGTTCAATTTTACTTATCAAAATATTTCCGACTTTTGAGATATAAAGGGTCAAAGATTTAGCATTCTGGCCCCTAGTGGCCCCTAATTATGCAACATAGGACATTCAAATTATAATATATAGTTGTAGATTGTTGAGATAAACATTTTTGCTTCAATAATGTATACCAAAATATTAACTGTTAAAGAGTTATCGATTAAAGTCTTTTGGCCCCTCTCAGCCCTTAATTTGAGTGCCCAGCCCCTTTTTCTTGATCTCCTCTTAAAGCTCTCAGAATTTTGGACACTTTTTGTTCAACAATTATTCAGAGATTCTCTTTCGTTTTCGGGTTATTTGCAAAAGAAATATTTAGGGGCCAACCCTTCAACTCCTTAAAGGGGACGTATAGCGAAAAACTAAAGGTTGCATATTGTTCAGAACATTATTTTGAACATCTTTTGTTCAATATTACTTATCAAAATATTTCCCACTTTTGAGATATAAAGCGTCAAATATTAAGCGTTCTGGCCCCCTGTGGCCCCTAATTTTGTAACATACGACATTAAAATTATAATATGCAGTTGTAGATTGTTGAGATTAACATTTTTGCTTATGTAATATCTAACAAAATATTGACTGATTAAGAGTTATCGAAAAAAGACTTTTGGCCCCTATTGGACCTTAATGTGATGAGTCAGCACATTTTTCTTGATATCATATTAAAGATCTTGTCATTCTGCACAAATTCTGTTCATTATGTTTTGACAAAGTAATTATACTTTAAAAGATATGATGCAAAATGTCTCAAAAAATCAGTCATGATTCGTGTCCTAAATTTTGACCCCTACCGAGTTTCCATACTAGGCACTTCCGGAAAATTTCCTGACCATGTTGCAATATGGCAACATGTCCTCTATCATCCCTGAAAAAATCAGCTTTCTAGCTTGAGTCGTTATTGAGTTCCATCACAGACATGGAGGTCATCAAAATTTCGATCAAAGGGCGATAACTCCCGACCGGAAGTAAATTTCAAAAAAATGAAAAAAACGTATAAGGTTTAGATAAAGATACATCTTCTCCGAAATTTTCAAGAAAATCGGTCGAGCCATCTCCGAGAAATCTTCTCCACAAAAATTGTAAAGAAAAAAAAAGAATAATAACTAGATACGATCTCGTTGCGAGCAACGAGTGGGTCTTCCGTCCAATGCTTGATAAGATGAGATAAGATTTTGATTGAGATTTTCATTCTAAAATGATGATAAAAATGGTGAAGAAGAACGATTTTGCCTCCATAATCTGTAAAAGACATTGAATATTAAAGACTTTAAAAATCGATTTTTGGCCTCTCACGGCCCCTAGTATTAGGGATCAACCCTTTTTTCTTCATATTATCTTAAAGCTCTCAAGATTCTGATCACTTTTTGTTCAACAACTATTCAGAGATTCCTTTCCGTTTTCGAGTTATTTGCAAGAGAAATATTTAGGGGCCAACCCTTCAACTCCCTAATAGAGACGTGTAGCGAAAAATGAAAGGTTGCATATTGTTCAGAACATGATTTTGAACATCTTTTGTTCAATTTTACTTATCAAAATATTTCTCCCAATCGAGATATAAAGCGTCAAAGATTCAGCATTCTGGCCCCTTGTAGCCCCTAATTATGTATCATATGACATAAATATCATAATATATAGTTGTAAATGGTTGTGATCAACATCTTTGCTTCAATAATGTATTACAAAATATTTACTGATAAGTAGTTATCGATTAAAAACTTTGGCCCTTCACGGCCCCTAATTGAAGTACCCAGATCCTTTTTCTTGATTTCATCGTAAAGCTCTTATGATTTTGAACACTTTCTGTTCAACAACTATTCAGAGATTCGTTTTCGTTTTCGAGTCATTTGCAAAAGAAATATTTAGGGGCCAACCCTTCAACTCCCTAACAGGGACGTTTAGCAAAAAATGAAAAGAGGCATATTGTTCAGAACATTATTTTGAACATCTTTTGTTCAATATTACTTATCAAAATATTTCTCCCAATCGAGATATAAAGCGTCAAAGATTTAGCATTCTGGCCCCTTGTGGCCCCTAATTATATACCATACGACATAAAAATCGTAATATGTAGTTGAAGATTGTTGAGATAAACATTTTTGCTTCAGTAATATATAACAAAATATTGATTGCTAAAAAGTTATTGGAGAAAGACTTTTGGCCCCTTTCAGCCCTTAATGTGATGAGTCAGCACTTTTTTCTTGATATCATATGAAAGATTTTATAGTTCTGCACAAATATTGTTCAATATGTTTTGACAAAATAGTTATACTTTAAAAGATACAAAGCAAAATGTCTCAAAAATCAGTCATGATTCGTGTCCTAAATTTTGACCCCTACCGAGCTTCCATACTAGGCACTTCCGGAAGATTTGAAAGTATAGGTACAAAACTACAAGGTGTCAACTATATTCGCTGAAAATTTTGGCACTCTAACTTTTACCGTTTTTGAGTTTTTGTCCGGACAAAATGGTCACTAAAATGCGATTAAAGGGCGATAATTCCCGACCGGAAGTGAATTTTCAAAAATTAAGAAAAATGTATCAAGTTCAGATCATGATACATCATCCCTGAAAATTTCATATAAATTCGTCCAAGCATCTCTGAGAAATCGTCTGCACAAAAATAAGGACAGAAAAAAATAATAATAATAAAAGTGAAAAAGAAACAATAGAATAATTAAAGGGTCTTCCGTTGGAGACGGAAGACCCTAATAAAAGTGAAAAAGAAACAATAGAATAATAGAAGGGTCTTCCGTTGGAGACGGAAAACCCTAATAACTAGATGCAATCTCGTTGCGAGCAACGAGAAGGTCTTCCGTCCGAGTTGTAGAGATATAATTAAACGAGCAATATCTGAAAATTATAATTTTCGATGAAATTCATCAAAAGCAGGAATTTATCGTAATATCCGATTATCGTATTATCGGAATGACTAATACAGCGTAAAATAGAATTCCGGTTAATCTGATCGACTTATATACCGACAAATAGGAATGTTCTAGAATAATGACGTCACATGCGCAATTAGGATGCGCGTACGGTTCAAATATTCAAAATGGAGGATATCAATATATAAGCTATCGTTAAATGTCCACCATTGTAACTAAATATAAGTTGTTTACTTCTAAAACGCGAGGACATGTTCTGTCAAAACAGAATGCTTATAGATATGAGCTAATAGTTTCTGAATTAGTGCATTAAAAATCACAAGAAATATACCGTTGGAAACCTCTCAAAAAGATCTATATGATAGACTGATCTATCGAACAGGTGTGATAGCTTCAATGAAATTAAATATTAAATTAAACAACTTCTTATCGCCTTTATTTGTTTCGACGCTAAGAAAGTAAATTTAATACATTACACACACTTATCTACCACAATTACACTAAAGCAGTAAAACGGAAATTAAGTTTTAAGATTGTCAGTGAATTGCAGCGTACTGAAGGGTGAAAGTCCATGTAGTTTTTTTACTTGTCATGTATCATTTAGTCAAACGCTCAGCTGCCTCCATAAACCCCTACTCGCGAAATGGCGGAGTTGACAGAGACAGCCGCCATCTTGGGTCCGCTTCAGATTTTCAAATATAAATATCTAGAGTTCTGATTAACCAATGTTCAAACAAATTATATAGTAAGCATTGATCAAAGGGTCTCTATTATCATTCCAAAAATGAATAAAAAATGTTGAAAAACAAAAAAGTTGAAAAATACGATTTTTTCAATTTGCTTCTCCTGACGACAGGAAGTATAGACGACGAACGAAATGTCGCGTCCTGGATGATAGATATCACGATCTATTATCCCTGAAAGTTTCATGTTGATATCTTTTACCGTTTTTGAGTTTAATCGCGGACAAAATGTCATTTTAATTTCAGGAAATTGTCCGTAACTTGGCACCGGATGTGAGTTTCCAAATTTTCTCTCGGATATAATAAATTCATGTTACAACACATCTGTCCTGAAAATTTCATGTAATTCCATCCAGTAGTCTTTGAGAAATCGCGTGCACAAAATTAGAAAGTCAAAAAAATAAGAAAAATAATAATAATAACTAGAAACGATCTCGTTGCGAGCAACGAGAGGTCTTCCGTCCGCTTTAGGAAAAGAAACCCACGTAAAAGCGAGCTGAAAAGAGATTTAAAATTTTGGTCACAAGGAGGAGGTCCATCATTATACACCTGCGCCAAAGTGAATGCACTTTTTTTAAAAATACTTTGTTATCCCCAACGCGCTAACCATTAAGCTATTGGGAGTACTGCTCTAAATATACTTGTGTATACTTTTGCAACAGTTCACCTGTCTAAGAGTTATAAAAAAACATTCATAATTTCGTGCCAAACGCCACGAGTAAATGTTCGCGCCTTTTCCTTGGACTGATCTATTTTAAAAATAGGTATGATAGCTTCAATTAAATTTTAAAAATAAAACATTCTTAGCGCCTTTTTTTTATTTCGACGTTAAGAAAGTATATGTAACACATTATACACATTACATATCGTATCTAGCCCAGTTACACTAAAGCAATGAAACGGAAATTAAATTTTAAGATTGACACTCAATTGCAACGTTCTACTGTAACGTGTCGGACCTGAGCGGTCAGTATGTCCGTGCTCAGATTACCGAGTTTTACTGGGGATACGATTGAATGCAATATATACAGATAATAATATGACACCTGCCTGGTGTCTTTAAATCAAATGACCTAAGTGCTTTGTACAATTATATATCTTCAGTTAATACCGGCATCTGCCTGGTGCCATATGACAATTGCCTCACTATATAACTGACTATATAAGTCAACAGCCACCTGCCTGGTGCCTCTTGATTTAGCCTTTAACACCTGCCTGGTGTCTTACTGCTTACCAAGTTGCCATTATAACTCTAGCCAAGTGGCTACAATATACTTACACAATATGATTTAACTTTGTAAAAGCTTCTCTGTCCTACTGACAAACCTATAGCTAACGTCACACAACTATATTTTAACTAGTCACTAACTACAGCAACTTTGCACAATCCGATTTGATCATTACACCAATGGGTTTCTGTACCAAAGTGAAGACACAAGCCAGTTGGCTGTACTGCCCCCTTGTACCTCAACTTAATCAATGATCATAAGTTATCAGATATCATATTGATAAAATATAGCAGACTGTCTTTCTTTTGGCAACACTATTATTATTTTCTAACAGAACATCATTTATCAATAATACTTGTATAATTCTTTTGTCAATTGACCAATTAATTACAATATTTTTATTGATTAGCTATTATAATATAAACAAGTAACGGGACGTAACTCCTCCAACCATTTCACTACTACGTGAGAGTCGAAGTAGTTTTTTACATTTCATATATCCTTATGTCAGAATCGTTAAATCAAACGCTCAGCTGCCTCCATAAACCCCTACTCGCGAAATGGCGGAGTTGACAGAGGCAGCCGCCATCTTGGACCCGCTTCAGATTTTGAAATATTAATATCTAGAGTTCAGATTAACCAATAATCAAACACTTTATATGGTAAGCATCAATAGAAAGGTCTCTATTAATATTCCAAAAATAAATAAAAATTATTGGAAAACAAAAAAGTTAGAAAATACGCTTTTTTTATTCGTATCTCCTAACGACAGGAAGTATTGACGACGAACGAAAGGTTGCGTCCTGGATAGTATATATCACGATCTATAATCCCTGAAAGTTTCACATTGATATCTTTTACCGTTCTTGAGATTAACCGAAGACAAAATGTCATTTTAAAATCAGGAAATGTCCCGTAACTTGGCAACAGATAAGAATTTTCAAAAAATCGCTCAGATAGATCAAGTTCATGTTACGACACATCGTTTCTGAAAATTTCATGTAATTCCATCAAGTAGTCTTCGAGAAATCGCGTGCACAAAATTTTGGAAAAAAAATAATAAAAAGAATAATAATAAGAAACAGTAGAATAACTATAAGGTCTTCCGTGAAGACGGAAGACCTTAATAATAATAAGAAACAATAGAATCACTATAAGGTCTTCCGTGAAGACGGAAGACCTTAATAAGAAACAGTAGAATCACTATAAGGTCTTCCGTGAAGACGGAAGACCTTAATAAGAAAAGTTGAAAAGAAACAACAGGCTAATAAGAAGTCTTGAAACGGAAGACCTTAATAATAAGAAGAAACAATAGAATCACTAGAAGGTCTTTCGTGAGAGCGGAAGACTTAATAAGAGAAGTTGAAAAGAAACAAGAAAATAGTAAGAAAGTTTTCCGTTGAATCGGAAGACCTTAATGATGGGGAAAAAGAAACTAAACGAAAACAATAAGGTCTTCCGTTATAAACGAACGACCTTATCCAACACCTTACAAGTACAAATGAAAAACAATATTTACATTATTTTGTTCTGCACATCGGAAAAACAGATCCGAAATCAAGATAATAGTTTCTGAAGAAATATTGTATTTAGTAAGTATTAAACGTGACCACTGTTTTTCCTATGAAAACTTGTATCATATTAAGGAGGCTGGTGGGTCAAAAAATTAATCTCGAATTAACCACCAGATTTAGCAAGTTTTAGAACATGAATGGTATCTGATTCCTTGAACGTTGAGAACGAGACGTGTATCTTCGGCGAAACATTTTAACCTTTTCATCAAATTGTACCTGATCGGGGAAGTCCACTTTGGGGATAAACGGGAAATAAAACTAAAATTAAAAATTCATAGCGTTTCATTGCTCTGTTTTAACTTGCCTATTTCTAAAAAAATATTCTCAAATCACAGTTTTATGTATTAATGTCAAAGGCATGTTTGTCAAATTGATTTTGCTAAATATTTTGTGGTATTAGGACAATGACCGCATAATTAGTAGCCTATATATGTCTAATTGTTCCTGATTTAAAGGTTCTAGCAGTCTTGTAATAGTTTTCTTGCGACCACCATTACCGTAGATAACTAAATTTTTGCGACACCTTATTTTCGCGAGATAGTCATTGATTCTTGATAAGCGAGAAAAAAAATTCGCAAATTATGGTTATGACTCTTTGTAATCTTAAAAAATATTATTATACGCAAGAATAAAATTTTGGCAAGTACATTGTCTCGCGTAATTACGCAAAAATAAATTTCTCGCGAATAAAAAAGTGATTTACAGTATTTCATCGTCGTTCTGTTACTTGTATCTATTGAATTATAGTTACATAGAATAAGAAAACAATTATGAAAATGTTTTTAGCTCACCTGAGCCGAAGGCTCAAGTGAGCTTTTCTGATCACCTTTTGTCCATCGTCCGTCCGTCTGTCCGTCTGGAAACTTTTTATATTTTCGACTTCTTCTCAAGAACAAATGGGCAAATTTTAGCAAAACTTGGTACAAAGCATCCTTGGGTGAAGGGGAGTTTATATTTTAAAATGAAGGGACAAGTTCCCTTTCAAGGGGAGATAATCAAGAAAAGACAAAAATAGGGTGGGGTCATAACAAAATCTTCTTCTCTAGAACCACTGGGCTAGGAGAGCTGAAACGTATGTGGAAGTTTTCCTGGGTAGTGTACATGTAGATATTAAATTTTTAAAATCATGACCCCCGGGGGTAGGCCGGGGCCACAATAGGGAATCCAAGTTTTACATAGAAATATATAGAAAAAATCTTTTAAAATCTTCTTTTCAAGAACCACCGGGACAGGAAAGTTGAAACTTATGTGGAAGCATCCTTGGATAGTGTACATATTTAATTTTTAAAATCATGACCCCCGGGGGTAGGCGGGGCCACAATAGGGAATTCAAGTTTTATATAGAAATATTTAAAACACAATTTTAAAAATCTTCTTCTCAAGAACCACTGAGCCAGGAATGCTGAAACTTCTGTGGAAGCATCCCTGGATAGTGTAGATATTAAATTGTAAAAATCATGACCCACGGGGGGGGGGGGGGGTAGGGCGGGGCTACAATAGGGAATCCAAGTTTTACATAGATATACACTGTATTTAGGAAAAATCTTTTTAGAATCTTCTTCTCAAGAACCACTGGGCCAGGAAAGCTGAAACTGGTGTCGAAGCATCCTGGGGTAGTGTAGATTCTAAAGTATTAAAATCAGAAAAGGGAAGAGGGTAGTGGGGTATGATAGGTATAGCAAAATGGGAAATCCGGTAAAGAACTGCATCACCCAAGTTATACTTAGGTGAGCGATGTGGCCCATGGGCCTCTCGTCAATAATCTAGGCTTAGCATTTCCACTCAGGCGTGAAACTGTACAAATTGCAAATAGATTATAGATTTTTTTCCCACAATGACTTTTATCAGGTAAAATGATCCAATAAATGTCAAATTTAAAGGGTGAAAATTAATTATTTTTTCTACGTATCGCTCAAAGAGTATAAAAAAATTTCTTGATCAATATTAATGATCAATTATGGCATGAAGTACATGATTTTTTAAAAAGAAAAATTAAACAAAGAGTATGATATTTTAATGACAGGCGCGTGGATTTCATTGGGAGACCGCCAAATATTTACGTTGATGTCGTTGGAAACTGGACTTCTTATTTCATACAAAAGTGTTTTCGACATACATGTATATCCATTAAATATTTTAACAAGTTTCTGTCCTTAAAAAAAGGACTACAATACGTGGACCATATGCATGTTTTCTTTTAACCGAAATTCAATCAAAGAAAATTTGTGAAGTTTATTGGATATAAATGTAGGTTCGTTCGCATTTTCTACAGTGATCTCTCTACTTTGACCGATAGTAGTTTCATAGCAAAATTGTTGAATTTAATCTCCGATTGGCATATAGTTTTGTAGGTCTGTAGTACGCAGATTTTTTTTTCTGGAGCCCCCCCCCCTTCCCCACATGGAATACCGTTGCTAAAGGTTTGTATCAAGCTGTATTTGAATCCATATATATCAATTTTTTTGCGAGCCTTGATGCACAAAATTAATGCCGGTAAAGATTTGTTTTATCTTTAAAGAACCTATAACTAGTATGTATGAAGTTTTTAATTCAAGTTGTAAAGTTATCTATAGATAACTTAACAATTTGAATTAGAAACTTAATTCAGCGACTAATAGATAACTTAACAACTTGAATTAAAAACTTAATTCAACGACTTATAGATAACTTAACAACTTGAATTAAAAACTTCATTCAACGACTAGTTCTAGATTTTTAAAAGATTCAACGACTAGCTAAATGTAAGTTCTTCATACTCTTTAAAATGCTTGTGCCATAGATTCAATGTTTAGCTCGCGTTTAAAAGTATGTGTACAAGATTAAAATTTGGATCCGCCAATGAACTCTCAATCGCATCATCTCGGGTCTTTCTGTCATATGTCGGAAAGCTAGTCGAAAAGGCCAGAGAACTTGCGATTGGTGAAGCAGAGTCAGCCAAAGATTGCGGATTGGAACTCTCTAGAATTCTCGCGCATGGGTAGGCTGGCGTATGCCCAGAGCATCCTGTTTAGCCTCGCTTATAAATATATTTACTGCGTGGACCTCAGGGTCCACGCAACAAAATAATAAGTTCAATTTTTTTTAGTTTATGTACGTATAATTTATTTTAATTTTCTTTGATCAAATTTATTTTTTTTCTTTTGACAGAATATCTTTTGTTCTGGATGAAATCTGTCCACATTTACTGTGATGAAGGTGCTCCTGTAATACTGGTTGGGACTCATCTTGACCATGCTGAAATACATGTAAAAGAGACTTTATTTTCTCCAAAATATTCTAGTTTCATAATCTTTTGTTGAATAGAGCATTAACTATTTTTGCGATGGAATCTGATGTCAATTCTAGATAAATTACTTAGAGTGCTTTCTTAAAGCTTAGTTTCATTGACAGAATTACACACTTGAAAAGTATTCATGAATTTTAATGACAATTTCATGACAATTTCTCGTCGTTGGTAAATTCTGCCCGAAACATACTGTATACTGTTTAACGTCCCTCTCCAGAATATTTCACTGATATGGAGACGTCACCATTCCCGGTGAAGGGCTGCAAATTTAGGCCTATGTTCGGCACTTACGGCCTTTGAGCAGGGAGCGATCTTTATCGTGCCACACCTGTGGTGACACGGGACCTCGGTTTATACGGTCTCATCCGAAGGACCGCCCCCATTTAGTCACCTTTTACGACAAGCAAGGGTGTACTGAGGATCTATTCTAACCCGGATCCCCACGGGGCTTTATTGGAAACGAAAAAACGAATACATTAATTACACTGTAAAAATAACAAATATCTACGGGGTAGACCACCCAAAGACTGTCAATGATACAGTAAATATAATATTCAAAGAATGAACAAACAATTCAACTTAATGATAGCAACACTGTATGCGGTAAAATTGCCCCCCCCCCTAAAGCGTATCATTGGCACAGTTCACAGTAAGAAAAAAACACTACATTTTGAAAAAAAGCAGAAAATTACAGGGTTAATTTCCTCAAATGAAAAATTGATACAGTATACACTTTTTACAGTAAAATAGTATACATGTAACATCTTATTGAAAAATAGACTTTCGAGGGACATTTTAATTTTGATATACCGATGATGTAATACATTATTATATAGTCTATAAGTAGACACCACATAATCTATACAAACGCATGCAGGTTCACAATACTGATTTCAAAAGGTGTATGTTGTATCAATTTAATTTTTAGAGGAAATTAACACCTTGTTTCAAATGATGACCTCAAGGTACATGCACTCAGTTTCAACTGAATTTCTTAAACAGTTTTTTTGCTTACAATTCCTAAATAAGGCAACATCTAATGATCAGCAAAAATTTGAACATCATTTATTGATTAACAAAGGAGATACAGAACTTAAAGTTTTTCATAATGTAAACAGTGCTCGTGCCTTGTGTTTGATTTCATATAGAAAATCTCTTACTTTATTACAAAATGAAATAATATTCACCAAATCACTTAAAACTGTCTAATAAATCTATGTAAACAAAACATGACACGTACCCTGTTTGCCTAACAAAGGTTTGGAACTCTAAATCTGTCTCGTATCTCGACAACTGAAGTTCAAATTTTTGACAATCATTAGAAAGATCTTAGTCACGCTGAAGTCACGCGTATCTCGACAACTGAAATTCAAATTTTTGACAATCATTAGAAAGACCTTAGTCACGCTGAAGCTGTGTCTTTGCCACTTTATTTGCCTTTTTATTGTAGGATTTCAATTTATTTTTACCTGCTTTTATTTGCATCGTTTTGCTGGCAGTTACTCAAATAGAAAGTTATCTAGCATATTAAAGCAAACATTTTCGTTATTTTTTTTTTATTTTTATTATTTTAGACCCCTGACACATTCTTCAACACAGTTTTAGAGTATCTTCGTTTTGATAAAAATCTCAAGGCACATTTGGACAGAAAAAGATGCTTCCTTCTAGGATTCAAAAGGATTGATGGTGCATTTGTTGACGATTTCATTGATTTGAAGAAATGTATAGCTGCAACTGCAAAAGAAGATCGGTGGAAAGAAACTATTCCAGCTGAATGGGCATTGTGTGAAATTACTTTGAGGGGACTTCGGAAAAAAAACGAACACATAATTACTAAAGAAAATTTTAAGATGAAATGCTTTGGTAATATGAAAGGAAAAGATACACAAATTCAAGATATCCTGAATCTTTTCCATGAGATTGGAATTATTTTGAACTTTAATGAAAAGGAACTTTCTGACACAATTATCATTGATATCCAATGGTTTGTTGATGCATTCAAAAATATCATCACAGATTTAAACCACATCATGGATATTGTTGACAATAATGATGATTGGGAAAATTTTAACAAAAATGGATATCTCACAGAAAAGCTTATGGAAGGTATATGGTCATCTAAACGCTTCGACATAGGAGATTCAAAACACAAAATCCTTCAATACATGCAGCGTCTCGGTCTGCTTGTTGTTGGTGTCAACCAACACTACATACCAAGCATGAACAAGTGTACATTTGACGTTACACTTGAAGAGACATTTAAAAGTTTTCGAAACAAAACCTCAGTGCTTGTCTTTAAATTTCCTTTTCTTCCGTATTTCGTTTATTTTCGTCTTATTGTTGCATGTATTACAAGAACAGACGGGGAATGGGGATTTCTTAATGACCAGGGACTGCGTCTATTCAAAAACATTGCTTGTTTTGTTTACAAGCAGCACAATGTTGCCCTTGCGGTGAATCAATCATCAATACAGCTCCAAGTTTTTCAACCAAGCACCTATGCTGTCCAAAAGGAAGTTACACTAAAAGTGAGAAACATTATTGAAGGATTACTGGATGAACTCACCAAAAGTTTCCACCAAGAAATAATGTATACTCCGGGATACCAGTGTTCAAAGAATGAGGTGTTCAGAGAACATAATGACTGTTTTGTTGAGGAGAAAAGAATTCCAATTAAAGGTCAAATTACTTGCCCTAGACATACTTTGGTACATTTTCATACTTTGCGTGGAAGCGATTTTCTCAAGTACTGGAAGCAGGTGAAACTTCTTAGTCTATTTTACAATTTCAAGGTTATACAAAACACATCCAAAATTTTCCAAATTACTTTTAACTGTTTGAAACCTTATAATTTTATTTCAATAGATCAAATATCTTCATTATTATCAAAGTAATTCTACCATAGATTTTTGACCAAAATAACTTGATTTATAGTCTAAAGGAACTTACTAGTTAGAAGGGGGTAAAATCAAGAACTCTTAGTTAAATTGTGCATATGTTAAAAATAACCTTTTGATGTACTGTATAAGCAAAATTTTTAGCGAGGATTTAATTTTGGCATTTTAGCAAGGATGCCCAGATCACTACAATTTAATATCTCTAAAAATTAAGGATAAGTAACATATTTTTTTTTTTACAGAAATCAGCTATATTTCTCATACATTTAAAAAAAATTGGTTATCTGAATAATGTTTACCACGATTATTGGGATAATTTGATACGATTTTCTCATAGGATAAAAAAATTGTGCAAAAGTTTGAATTGAATTATAAAGAGAGCAAAACAATGTCTCATATTTAATCACCAAGAAAAATGTACGATTTTTTTAAATTCTAGGGATTTATTATTTATGTCATTTCAAATGAAAATCAGTCAAAAAATACATTTCAATACACGCATCAGAATTTTTTGTGTGAACCCCTAATTGCGCTTATTTGAAATTGTTTTCTTCAAAATCAGTTAAATAACATATCGCTGAAAAAATTACCAATTTTTAGGGACAAATCGCTAAATTTTTCTCGCTACACTTTCCACTTATACGGTATTAAACAAATATGTGTGAATCTGTTATGAAAGCCATACTCGTGTTCCTATAATTCAGTAAAACTTATTGAGTTTATCAGTTAAGTTTATTCAAATGAAAGGCCACGCCCTCTTCCAATCTTTTAAAAATCTTGTTCTGAAGAACCATTGGGCCAGGAAAGATGAAACTCATGTGGATGCATCCTAAGATAGTGTAGATTTAGGTTTGTTCAAATCATACCCCGGGGGTAGGTTGGATCCACAATCGGGGATCAAAGTTTAAGATAGAAATGATTAAGAAAAGTTTTTGAAAGATCTCCTTCATCAGAACCACTGAGCTAGGAAAGATAAAACTTATGTGGAAGCATCCTCAGGAAGTATAGATCCACATTTATTTAAATCCTGAACCCTAGGAGAAACATGAGACTACTTTCGGGGATCAAAGTTTAACATGGAAATAAAAAGAAAAGTCTTTTATAAATTTTCTTCTGAAACCTATTGAGCTATTAAAGAGAAAGTTCATGTGGAAGTGCTCATCCTTCGGTAGTGTAGAATCAAGTTTGTTTAAATCATGACCCTTGGATTGGGCGGGGCAATAACGGAAAATCAAAGTTTTACCAAGGAAAATATAAATGAAATATTCAAATAACTTCTTCTGAGGAACAACTTCGTTAGAATAGATAAAACTTACGTGGAAGCATCCTTAGGTAGTGTACGTAAAATCAAGTTTGTTGAAAACCTGACCCGTAAAGGTAAGACAGGGCCAGAATGAAAAATCAAAGTTTACATAGGAATATATAGAAAAAAAATCTTGTTCTCAGGAACCCCTGGACCAGAAAAGATCAAACGTATGTGAAAGCATCCTCTGGTCGTGTAGAATCATGTTTGTTCAAATCATGACCCCGAGGGATATAGTGAGGCCGCAATGAAAATTCAAAGTTTTACATTGAAATATATAAGAAAAATCTTTGATAATCTGCTTTTGGAGAAAGCAAAGCCATGATTTGTCGTATTTAAATGGAAATTTCCTCATGAAGTTTACAATCAAGTTTGTTCAAATCGTGACAAAAAGAGGGGGGGGGGTAGGATTGGGCCACAATAAACTAATTTTTTTTAAGTAATATGTAGGAAAAAAAATCTTCTTCTAATGAAATGGAAAGGCCACAGTTTAGTTATATTAATTGTACACAAATTATGCATGACAAGAAGAAAACACTTGTTGTGGCAACATTTAGATATATCAACGACGTATTGTCAATTAACAATGGTGATTTCCATTCTTATGTCGATACGATGTATCCTGGGGAGCTTGAGATAAAGATACCGCAGAGTCTGACACTTCTGCTTCATATATGGATATTTTACTTAAAATTGAAAAGGACGTTAATGGCTATCTAACAACCAAGCTCTATGATAAACGTGATGACTTTGACTTTTTAATAGTCACCTTCCTTTCCCTGCAGCAATTTACCTTCATCACCTGCGCAAGGGTATTAAGGAAGCATACAAAACATACTACCTCGACTAAGTCAGTGCTAAATTATGACGTTTTAATATTCGTATTTAGAGATGAACCGTGGCTGCAACGTTATTGTTGACAACTTACACGGACGATCACGTTACACTCATTCATGCACACAATTCTACACATTACACGATCTTACATGATTGATCACGCAAACGCACGTTTCTTCACTCAAAATAGTTCAAAATATTTAGGAATCCATAGTATCAAAACGAAATACGGCTTTATACCAATTTTAAAAGATTTCAAAGAATTATCAATATAATTTCATGGACTTTGAAAAAAAAAAAAACGGAAATACATGTAAGACTTAATATTTCAGATTATAAATAATTATCTAAGTAATTTTCCAACTGAAGAAAACGGATTTATTTTTTTTCCATCAGATGTACATGTATGTGGGCCATATAATTTGATTGAATTGGACAGGATTGCATGATATGTAGAAAGAGAGATACGATTGGAAATAAATTGACATCATGGAATAACTAAAATTTTTATAAATAATAATTATATCCGTATGTTTCCATTGATTCAATGTTTGGAATCTCTAAAAATGAACTTGCCAACTATTCAACTTTTTTAGTTTGCAGATATTTAAAAATTAATTAAAAGTAAGTTCCAGAGATAAACACCTGTCAGATAACCAAATACCCCCACAAATCATGCCGTGAGCATGTATATTCGTCGACTAAATATTCATGTAAGCATTGAGAAATGTTTATGTCTTTGTAAAAAAATTTATTTTTGATGTATCGATTTAAAAATGTCTTTACCACAATTGGCAGTGCACAAGAATAAAAATCAGATTAAAAAAAAAAAGAAACAGAAACCGTTGAATATCTACCTACGGTTATCACAATATTGATCGCGCTATTTGACGAGAACATTATCTTGTACGACTTACTATATTGCTTGTTTACGACCAAAAATTAGATTGTCAATTTTTAGAAATGTGAATTTTAGTCTGATTTTTATATAAAAGGGTTTATTTATGTAAGTCAATTTAAAAAAATACTTTGTTTCTGTTATTTAAAATCTGTACAGTTAGGTATATTCACTAAAAAGCAAGGGGGGTACTCTTTTCCAGCATACATTTTGAAAGACTTTGAACCATCAGCATAATAAATCATATAAGATTCAGGCATTTTTTGCCAGAGAATAAATTAATTGTTTGAAATTGATACTTTGGGTATTGTCGCATAATTAAAATCATGTCTTGCATTAATTGATTAAATCTAATTAAAATTTAAGTGTATTAATTAGTGCGATATCACTGAAATTACATATATTTGCCATTTTTTCAACCTAAATTACTAGATATAATTATTTTGAAAATAAAAATCAGTCAGGATACCTAAATGTCACTAAACCTATCCATAAATAGTACAAAAAACATTTTTTGCATTATTTTTCCAAATTTAACCTATCTGTTATTGATATTTCCATGAAATATGGCCCCCCCCCCTTTTCAATTTTTAAATTTATCTAAATTTATATGTGACAGAATCTAAACTTTTCAATGGTTTGCTATAAAATGACTTTTTTTCTTTGAATGATAACAAAACAAAGAGTTTATATTGCATATTTAATGAAGTAATATCAATAAAATGTACATTCTCATGTAATTATTGAGTTCTGCTAGGCCCATATAATCTGCCCACAATTGCCCAGGATGGACAGAATAATCACTTTTAGTATTCAGGAGAATGAAATGTATGTAATTGATTACTTATAACTGTTAAAAGTGAATATCA